>NC_085098.1:7990849-7993349 GCF_963422355.1 Corticium candelabrum | reverse complement strand
CACACACACACACACACACACACACACACACACACACACACACACACACACACACACACACACACACACACACACACACACACACACACACACACACCTAAAAATAAAATCCTAAATGTCAGGAGCTGCCTCTCAGAGGTCACGCCCCCAGCTGTTAAGCTGGGCCCTGTGCGTTACTCAGGGAAATCTGGGCCTGCGCTAGCAAACTCCTGGAGCCGGGTCAGGCACTCACAGGAGCACCGACTTGTGAAGCCAACTGTGGTGTGAGCACCTGAAGTCTCACCGGGACCCCAGTGGCTGATGTCACGTCACAGCCGATGGCCGCTTAGGACTCCAGTCAATGACCAGGTACTCATTTATACTCCTGAGTCAAGAGAAGTAAATGTGTGTTAGTTTCTTGCTTTAGGAAATTATGCCATAGCTCGCCATCACTGTGACTTGAACTTGCGACCCTTCAAGGTCACGGATGTAAACACTCCATAACTATCGCATCACACCACACACACACACACACACACACACACACACACACACACACACACACACACACACACACACACCTCCATCGTTTTCATTCCCAACCTTCACACATCAAGTATATAATTTCCACTCTGTTTAAACTTTAAATAATTAATATCAAATGCTGCATATCTAACCACAGTAAACCACACCATCTAAACTTGCAA
Source organism: Corticium candelabrum (assembly GCF_963422355.1). Classification (NCBI taxonomy): domain Eukaryota; kingdom Metazoa; phylum Porifera; class Homoscleromorpha; order Homosclerophorida; family Plakinidae; genus Corticium; species Corticium candelabrum. Next base: position 7,992,663 of record NC_085098.1, on the reverse strand, counting down.
GAAATCATACTCTCTTATCATTCGAAGGGTTACAGTCAACACATTTTTTGACTCGTCCCATTGTGCCTTGCCATTCTTACTGTCAACTTGATGTGGCAAAGGAAGGCCTAGTTTACTGTAGAAATAACTACGATCAACTACATGCTGATTGTCTCACATTTGTTGTGGTCTTACTGATGAGGTGTCCGACAGTCAAGGAATGTGTCAGTGACATCAAGTTGGACATCAGAGTACTTCACACCAGGCAGTTTGATTTTAACCTGAAAAGTTGAGAAAAAGTGTGTTTACTGTACTGTATAGACAATGATGTGGAGAAAATATTATTTAATAGAGAAACATGCAAACAGACATTCACAAAAGCAGATGGACTGACAGACAGACAGACAGACAAAACTGACAGACAAACACACAGACAGACAAACTGACAGACAGACAAACAGACAGACAGAAAAACTGACAGACAGACAAACAGACAGATAAAAAAAACAGACAGACAGACAAACTGACAGACAGGAAAACAGACAGACAGACAAACTGACGGACAGACAGAAAAACAGACAAACTGACAGACAGACAAACAGACAGACACACAAATAGACAGACAAACAGACAGACTGACAGACAGACAAACAGACAGACTGACAAACTGACAAACTGACAGACAGACAGACAAACTGACAGACAGACAAACAAACAGACAGACAGACAGATTGTTATATTTGAACTCTTACTCTACCAATAACAATCGCTAACTTTACGTATGCATAACAATAACAGTCAATGAACAAAATGTTGAATGTCTTTATCATATAGAAAGTCATCAAAATTGCACTTAGACAACTTTGACAACTTTTTAAAAATCACACCAGAGTTGCAAGATAGTACAACTACAGACAGTTGCTTTCTCCATCTATCTCTAAAGTCTGTTTTGCTGCTCTTTCAATTTGCATCTTTTGAAAGTTTGGAGATCTTATCGAAATAGTCTTCAGCCATAGGGCCCCAAAAGCCAAAGTGTTCAAAAACCAGTGGAATACATGTTGTATCAGATCCTGCTATAGACTGCTGTTGACCATATTTTGTCATTTGCGTTTTTCTCTCATCACAAACAAATAGACAGACAAACAGACAGACAGACACACAAATAAACAGACAGACAAACAACAAACAAACAGACATACGCACAAATATAGCCAGACAGACAAACAGCAAACAGACAGACAGACAGACAGACAGACGCACAAATATAGCCAGACAGCCAGACAGACACACAGATAAACAGACAGACAAACAACAAACAGACAGACAAACGCACAAATATAGCCAGACAGACACACAGATAAACAGACAGACAAACAGCAAACAGACAGACAGACAGACAGACAGATAAACAGACAGACAAACAAAAAACAGACAGACAGACAGATAAACAGACAGACAAACAAAAAACAGACAGACAGATGCACAAATATAGCCAGACAGACAGACAGACACACAGATAAACAGACAGACAAATAACAAACAGACAGACAGACAGACAGATAAACAGACAGACAAACAGAAAACAGACAGACAGACGCACAAATATAGCCAGACAGACAAACAGCAAACAGACAGACAAACAGACAGACAGACACACAAATATAGCCAGACAGACAGATAGACACACAGATAAACAGACAGACAAACAACAAACAGACAGACAGACATACAGATAAACAGACAGACAGACATACAGATAAACAGACAGACAGACAGACAGACGCACAAATATAGCCAGACAGACAGACAGACACACAGATAAGCAGACAGACAAA
>NC_085098.1:7963349-7985849 GCF_963422355.1 Corticium candelabrum | reverse complement strand
ATTGAGTTCGCTTGTGACTCTGGAGACGTCATTGAGAACTAATTGGTTGTCTAATGTATTCTAAGGAATGCAATTTAGGTGATTACATTTACTCTCTACCTAGAATAGGATGGGCCATGTCAGACTGGGGTGAAGTCTGCATATGTAATAGTCCGGAAGCTGCTCGTTCCAACGTATTTGAGCATCATTCTGACTGTTAGAATGCACTAGTGTCTCCACCTCCTCACGTGCATTTCGGGGCGGGCTATCATTTCCATGTTTGTAAGTGCCCGGGATACCAAGATCTGGTAATTTTCCCACACTGCACCTATTGCTTGAATGGACTTTTATAAGTAGAGTTTTAGCTCCTGTTAACGTTGTGTTGTTGACATAACCATCCATGTGTCATTGTACCACTTAGAAAATTAATTAACGGCATCTGCTCTCAATTTAGCACAGCTTGGTGTAGCTGCAGAATGTCACAGAGTGCAATCTAACCCGCCCAGGACCTCCAGCGGGAAATCAGGCCCATATATATATATATATACATATATCCAAAATACAAGCTACTGTACTGTCCGCGTACAAGACAAAAAGAAGAAACTAAAAAGAGCACTATATAGCAGAGAAGAGTTATAGAATGGTACAGCAGATAAATAGAGAGGCCTGAAGAGCACTGAAATAGGGTTGAAGTGCGGCATGCTCCAGAATCCAGTCTGAGTTCATCTGCTATAAACGGCATGAGGATGAAGAAGTCTAGACCAGAGAACAAACAGCAAGTGAATGAAGAAGAGGAAGAAGGTCTTAAGAGCGCGGGAAGAAGAGTAGTTGTGCGACAAACTTCAGGATCTTGCCCAACTGCACCACTTGCCACAAAGACAGAAAGAAGTCTCCACATCAAAAGAACAGAAGAAAGGTTGAACATGAACAATGCAGAAGATGAAAATTGAAGAGCGCTATAAATCAGGCCCATATATATACTGTATATATATATATATATATATATATATATATATATATATATATATATATATATATATATATATATATACCTTCAAGCCTCCGCCAGAGTTGTTGCCCTTGAGTAAAATTTCCTTGAATTGAGTGAATTTCCGGGTAGGAAGTTGAGTTTTAATTAAAATTTGTAGTTTGACAGCGAGATTTACAAGATGTACGTACACACAGAGAGCTAGAGCTGGTGCAGTGGGCAGTGGCTTCTCTTCAAATTTTATTGTCTGTTATTTCACAGAGAAGGAAAGAAATGCATTTGTCTGTATAGTCTTTACGTTGTTGTATTTGATGACTACATTCTTTTTAGTACTTTTAATTAAAATAATTTTAAAAAATTAGTACTTTTATTATAATATTTTTTTAAAAAATGTACTTTTATAATAATTTTAAAAAAGTACTTGTAAAATACTTTAAAAAATTAGTACTTTTAAAATAATTTAAAAATATTAGTACTTTAAAATAATTAAAAAAATTAGTACTTTCAAAATAATTTAAAAAAATTAGTACTTTTAAAATAATTTAATTTTTAGGTAAAGTTGCAAACGGTTAAAAGCAGTGAGAAGCTGCAGCATTTTACTTATCTAAATAAAATTTAATATTAGGAAATTGTAAAGTCTCTAAATGGTCTGGCTGCGCGAGGGCGTTCTCGCGCACGAAGGGTTTGCGTGCGAGGTTTGGCATCTCAATGGCATTCAAATTGTTCATACCGCATGCGCAATTAGGTAGTCTGTTGTATGCTGAGCGACATTTCTATCACGATCCGTGATCGAGGTGGGGCAATAGTGCGATTAAATTCTATGCTCCGCATCTGTATGCGAGATGGGGAGCGAAAGTGAGGTCGGATCTCAAAGTTTGGAGCAAGTTCTCGGAGAGTGTCGACGGTGGGTTGAGGTTAGTCGCCAGATGACATCTCGCTCACTTACCAGGCGGCTCTACCGCTCGCTAACGTGTTGCACGTATGTGTAGGCGGTAACAGGCCGACAGTTCGCACATCGCGATTTCCGTCAGTCTCTCCAGGATGGCGTCCTGCTCTGCGAGTGAGATTTCTATGTTGTGCGTGACGTCACATTGTATATTCCCTCGGGAAATATGTGTTTAGGTTAGTGTCCCGGATCAAACCTGGTACTATCCGCCGAATCAACGGTCTGTCGACGACCTATGCGTATCTGGTAAGACGCTTATGTTCAAACGATCTCATATGTAATTTGACATAAATTTAAATTCTAATTTTTAGGATAATTTGAAGTCTTTTCTTCAAGCATGTGAGCAGTTTGGTCTGAAGGGATCGCAACTGTTTGATATCACTGATTTACAAAGGATGTCTCCCGCCACCAAAAGGTTAACTAATAGACAATGAATCTCTCGTTTGTGTGTGATGCTCGATGAGTGGCTCGTTTGTTTGTATAGAAACAATGGAGGAGAAGGAGACAAACATTTGCGAAATGTAATGATGAAAAATTTTGAATTTTGTATGGAATTGGTGGGAGGTGGTTGTATGTGTGTTTGTCTCTTTCTCTCTCTCTGTCTGTGTGTATAGGTTGCTCTTACGATCTATTGGTTGGGAAAAGCTGCCAGCAACATGCCTTCGTATGCAGGACCTGAACTGAATTGGGATGCGTTTAGTGGTCTCATAGGGAAGAAGGTAAGCTTAGGAGGAGGACAGTTGTTGCAGTAGAAGATGGATAGGTGCTGTGCTGAGATGTAGTCGTGGTTTGTGTGTGTCCATCTATTTGTCTTTGTGTCCGTCCGTGTGTGTGTGTGTGTGTGTGTGTGTGTGTGTGTGTGTGTGTGTGTGTGTGTGTGTGTGTGTGTGTGTGTGTGTGTGTCTATGTGTGTTTGTGTCTGTGTGTGTGTGTGTGTGTGTGTGTGTGTGTGTGTGTGTGTGTGTGTGTGTGTGTGTGTGTGTGTGTGTCTATGTGTGTTTGTGTCTGTGTCTGTGTCTGTGTGTGTCTGTCTATTTGTCTGTCTGTTTTTCTGTCTGTCTGTCTATCTGTTTTCTGTCTGTCTGTCTATCTGTTTGTCTTTATTGTCATTCAATATCAGAGGTAGACGTTTATGCACAACCAGAGATACTAGCTTACCATTTCATTGGTTATCATTGCATTGGAATTCCCAACCAATCCCAAACATCAACAAGTGGCTCCACCACTAGCTCCCTGCTGTGTTAAGTAGCCATCAAGGACATACACTCCATGTGGTGCTGGTTTACAAGGATCCTTTGTTCATTGATACCTGATGTGATATATTCCAGACTGTTGGATCATATCAGAATGCATTCCTTCTTGCTCATGTTACCTCTGTGTGCAGCAAGAGTTTCCATAGCAATGCAGACAGCAGGAGACACGCTAGAGGTGTTGCTGTGTGGCACTGACATCACAGCAGACCATGTCTGTGTCTATAGATCAAGACCTTGGTTGCGTCATCTTGTGTGCTGATCTTGTGCTGATGTGCTTAGTGTTTTGTTGATTGTTTAGTTGTTTGATGTAATGAGTTTGTTGACAGTTGGTTGTCTAAAGAGATGTCCATAAGCCAGACAGTCTCCAAGAGACAATCATTTATGTTGCAATTTCTCATCAACATGGAAATGTTATTAGACCAGCCACATCCCACTGCCTTGTTAGTGTTGCCTGGTTACTTCCTGAGGATGTCTATAATCGTGAGATGGCTTCCTACCTTTTATGTTAGAAAGGGAAGTCACATTTAGTGCAACGTTGTTTGGGTTTATAATGGACAGAGTCGGGGTGTTGATTGTTGATGGTATGTGTGTTGTGTGTGTGTGTGTGTGTGTGTGTGTGTGTGTGTGTGTGTGTGTGTGTGTGTCTGTGTGTGTCTATAGTGTGTGTGTGTGTCTGTAGTGTGTGTGTGTGTGTGTGTGTGTGTGTGTGTGTGTGTGTGCTGTGGTGTGTGTGTGTGTGTGTCTGTGGTGTGTGTGTGTGTGTGTCTGTGTCTGTGTCTGTGTCTGTGTGTCTGTGTCTGTGTGTGTGTGTCTGTGTGTGTGTGTCTGTGTGTGTGTGTGTCTGTGTGTGTGTGTCTGTGTGTGTGTGTGTCTGTGTGTGTGTGTCTGTGTGTGTGTGTGTCTGTGTGTGTGTGTCTGTGTGTGTGTGTCTGTGTGTGTGTGTCTGTGTGTGTGTGTCTGTGTGTGTGTGTGTCTGTCTGTCTGTCTGTCTGTCTGTCTGTCTGTGTGTGTGTGTGTGTGTCTGTGTGTGTGTGTCTGTGTGTGTCTGTGTGTGTCTGTGTGTGTCTGTGGTGTGTGTGTGTGTGTGTGTGTGTGTGTCTGTGGTGTGTGTGTGTGTGTGTGTGTGTGTGTGTGTGTGTGTGTGTGTCTGTGGTGTGTGTGTGTGTGTGTGTCTGTGGTGTGTGTGTGTGTCTGTGTGTCTGTGTCTGTGTGTCTGTGTCTGTGTGTGTGTGTGTCTGTGTGTGTGTGTGTGTGTGTCTGTGTGTGTGTGTCTGTGTGTGTGTGTGTCTGTGTGTGTGTGTGTCTGTGTGTGTGTCTGTGTGTCTGTCTGTCTGTCTGTCTGTCTGTGTGTGTGTGTGTGTGTGTGTGTGTGTGTGTGTGTGTGTGTGTGTCTGTGTGTGTGTGTCTGTGTCTGTGTGTCTGTGGTGTGTGTGTGTGTGTGTGTGTGTGTGTGTGTGTGTGTGTGTGTGTGTGTGTGTGTCTGTGGTGTGTGTGTGTGTGTGTGTGTGTCTGTGGTGTGTGTGTGTGTGTGTGTGTGTGTGTGTGTGTGTGTGTGTGTGTGTGTCTGTGGTGTGTGTGTGTGTGTGTGTGTGTGTCTGTGGTGTGTGTGTGTGTGTGTCTGTGGTGTGTGTGTGTGTGTGTGTGTGTGTGTGTGTGTGTGTGTGTGTGTGTGTGTCTGTGGTGTTTGTGTGTGTCTGTGGTGTGTGTGTGTGTCTGTGGTGTTTGTGTGTGTGTGTGTCTGTGGTGTTTGTGTGTGTGTGTGTGTGTGTGTGTGTGTGTGTGTGTGTGTGTGTGTGTGGTGTTATTGTTGTGACATGTTGGAGTGTCAGATATCATCTTACCATGTCATAGAAACTCGTATACAGCAGTCCAGATATGGTGTCTATCTTTTTCAATTCTATAGTGACTCTGCAGCTTTGAGCCTGTTGAGTCATGAAGCCTTGCTGTGACCTTCTTTAGAACGTGTTTAATTATTGAAACTTCGAATCTTCCAAATTGTTGAGCTCAAGTAGTTCCTTTTGTTTGTTGTAATGATCCATCAAGACTGCCAAAGAGAGACATGGATATTTGGGGTTAAATCGTTTACTCTTAAGATGTTGCTTGTCCAATTCCTAGAACATCTTGTACTGTAGTACATGTAATCTATGTGGACTTGTTGTATGAAATGATGTGAAGTGTCACTTTGTAGAAATCAATTGTGTGAGGCTTCAACTATAGTGAGCTGTTGCTGGTGGCTCGTTATTGCCCGAAATGTGAAACATTAGGGTACAGCAGCAGCTGGTCACGTGACATGCGATGACATGACGACTCTCCACCTTCTGTGTAACACGTGACTAAATAAATAATGAAACTTATTTATTACCCACAACAATCCCACCTGCCACTCAATGTGTCCAACCCCCTTCTCACCCTCGAGTCTTCATTGGCTCTGAATTACATTCAAGCTGCATAGTCTACTGTTTGCACTTAAGTGTTTCTTCATTGTCGTAGTTGAACAGCTGCTGTTCTAAGTCATCACTTTACATTCATGAAGTCAAGTTTTTAAACTCAGCAGCCGTTTTGTTGCTCAGATCAAATTGTTTGTTAATAGTTTTGATAACAAGATGTCACATGTACAGGATAAGTGGTAACTCATGTATAGAGATGAGAAGCCTTTAGACAGTATGCCTACTGTAGCTTTGTCTTCTCATCTATGCTGTACACATCGGTGCATCTCTTTCTTTTCTCGTTTGATATCATCAGTTGATCGTTGATAAACGAAGCTGTCATGCAGATGGTAGCTGAAATACAGGCAAGATACACTAAAACGTGTGTTTTCCTCTCAATAAATACTAGAAATCGAAGCAATTACAACCTAGTGTTTACGCAGTTTAGTCCCAGATGACTTCTTGTTGTGACTTCATGTGAGTAGCGACGTTTTTGCTGTAGAGGTTGACGAGAGCGACTAACAAGTTGGCAGACAGTTGCTTTGTAATGGTAACAAGCAACGAACGTGCAGACTATATAGAGTAATCATGCATTGAAACTAATGCTAATCCAAGAAATGCTTGAGCAAAGAACGTAACGGGTTTGGCTTCAAGGTCGTTTGTGTGCATCTCGTTGCATAGAGCGCTCATCCTAACGTTACGTGTTTCCACTAATGAGCAAGACACTGCAGTAGCTACAGAACGAATCTTCAATTGACGTACGTGTGTACAGACAAGAGTGAAGACTAGTAAAGGCATATCATCAAGTCAGTATTAGATGTGAATTCCGTCTTGCCAGAATGTAGGCAAACGCGTCTAACACACACACACACACACACACACAACACACACACACACACACACACACACACACCTACAGGCAGTCAGTTTCTCACCACTTGAGCAGCTGTAGCAGCCTTGTTAGTACGTGGAATTCCATGATGCATGTCAAATAAATTGTTCATTATGTACATGGAAGGCTAAGCTAGATAAAGCTGACTGAATCATTGTGTTCTCTGTGTGTATTCATGCAGTACCAATGGGCATGTTAATAAGCAATGGAGTCTGTGAGCAAGTGCTATAGGAATTACAACGAGAAATAGAACGTGTAGTATGTGCATCAATAGTCAAGTCGCTTGTGGGTTTCTTGATGTCACACAGTTGGAACAGTGAGACTTTGGTATGGCTGCGTCATGAATGTTCAGATAAAGCGAATCAATCGAGTCATTCATTCGAATTCTCTCGTTCACCGATTGGTGTTGCTACTGTTATTCTTACAACATTGAATTATGATCACATATTGATCTGTAGATACACCAGACAAGCAAATATGTGAACGTAGTGCCCTCCAGCTGGCACCCATCGTGTGCAGTCGTATAATTCATATCCTCATCTTCATATCTAGATCTAGTAGTCTCATTCATGTTTATTCATTCTGACATTTTAGCATGTAACATGGCATGGAGTAATATGAGTTAATTTGTTCTTTTCTATTAGGAGGCGGGCAGTTTGTTTGAAGGGATAGAAACGAGCAGGTCGATTCCGTCACGAACTACGCCAACGACGAGCAAGAAAATGAGGAACGAGGAGCAAACGGCGTTGAACAATGCTGCACAGACAGAAAGCAGATCAACAGAAAGCCAAGGAAATGGAGTCAACGCGTTGAAGGCAAGTAGAACAAACGATTGACAATTTTTAGAAATTCTTTCGTGTTTGTTTACGTTTCATTACCCACTGTTGTATTCATTGATTGATGTTTTGTTGTGTTTTGAAGGAGACTGATGGAAAGTTTCGTGATTTAACTGTGAGAATCACGAAGATCAGACGGCAGGAGTCTGGATTTGGACTCACAGTTGCAGGCGGCAGCAACGAAGGCATCCAGCCAAACATTCACAACATCAAACCAGGTACGTAGAAAACTTGAAACAAGCAGCTTTAATTGACTCTACAACAACACCTTCTGATGTTCGTGTACATGTGGATTGATGTGCTAATGCAGGACACATTAGTTTTATACTCTCATGGATAGGCCTTGTCTAGTACTTCATACAGTGAAAGTTATAAGTTGGAGAGAAATTTGGTTTTGTGCTCTTTGTATGCAACAGCTAAATACAAAATTTTAAGACATTTATTTTGTTCAAAGGATTTTCTTGAATTTTGTAATTAAAGCTTCGAGTCATAGGAACTGGACTTCAGAGAAGTCACGTGACCTGCAAGGAGTGTACACTAACCCCGTTCAGTTTCCACTGAATCTCTGTGGCTGGCTGGCTGGCTGGCTGGCTGGCTATCTATACAAAACATGACCATATATGGGTGACACACTTTAGGGGACTGTATGGTATGTAAGCAAGTGACCAATTGCAATGCACTAGTCTTTATGTTGCCAGTGGCAATGAAAGATGATGGGTGGGCAGCCAATCACTAAGTGCTGTTTAGCATGAGAGAGTGTAGCCAGAATGATGTCAATTTTGATCAGTAACAACAGAAACGTTGTATTTCAAGTAATGCTACCTGGAAATCTGTGAGCATCCGATCTTGTTGTCGTAGTATGCACAAACGTGAGGCATGATGCGTTTGTTATGTACGGGACTTTGTTGCTAAGAAGCTACTCCCAATGAGTATTTCTTCGTAGCTTTTATTTGAAGGGACACTTGATGGAGGTTCACGTGTTTAGTAGTATACAAACAGAGTATTGGGCACATAGTTTTGATAGATAGATAAATAAGTAAATAAATAAATATATAAATTAATTAATATATATGTAGATAAATAAAAAACATGCTTTTTTGACTTGCTACGTTGTCAATCTTGTTTCCAGGAAGTTCTTCGTCTCTGAGTAATGTGCAAGTTGGTGATGAGATACTCTCAATCAACGGACAGAGTGTGGTGGGAGTTACACATCAGAAGGTGCTCTCTCTTCTAGCAAAGGGTGATGCGATTGGCAGTCTCTCATTGAAAATACGACGACACAGCAGTCGACGTGGCCACACTTCGTCGATAAGCTTAGATGACGTACAACCTCAAACACAGGGAAGGTCGTCTCTACGATCGAATGACATCGGCATGCAGGTAGTTCCACCTGCCGAAGAAATGTGGATTGGTCAACAGGAGGGCAACGGTTGGTCACCAAACGATCTCGTTGTGGATCATCAAGCAGTAGGCAGCAAACCTGTAAAGGAAGACAACATACAACAAAGAGATAGAAACGGTGAGTGACAGCATGGTATCGTTTTTGGCTACAGAATTTGTTCCCTGTCTATTTCATTCTTGTATGTATGTATTTCAATATGTATGTAAGCATATGGGTATATATGTATGTCAATATGTATGTATGCATATTGGTGTGTCAATGTGAAAGTTTGTCTGTTTTGTGCCTTCAACGTTTGCAAAACTATTTACTCAGGTTGCTGCTTATTTGTTATTCTCCTGTTTGGTCTTTGACCTGCCTCATGTCTTTATCCTTTTTCTTGATTTGTGTATACATGTTTTGTTTAGGTTATCAGGAGAACGAACCAGCAGTGAGTGTCGATTCGTATGTTGAGTACTCAGAGACACCTGGTGCTTTGTTCCCAGATCCTCCGCCATTGCCACCAGACGTCGTGGACATTGACAACGAAGTGCAACAGAGTGAGCAAACTCATCCTCATGGATATGGTGCAGAGAGTGACACATCTTCATCACTACCTCAACTAATGAATGAGCAAAGCATGGATGCAAGGTAATATAATAATAGTTTATTAATATATACATTTGCAGGGTAGTCGTCTGGTTAACGTTGTAGTGTAAAATAATATGCTAAGCCTAGTACACAATACTGACGTTGACGTTGACATTGACTTGTTCACAATATTTGGGCAACGTGACACACAGATCAGATGGTCTGAAGCTTGAGTTCAGCGTGCTCAACATAAAGGAATACCGCTAGTACACGTGACTCTTCTGTTGCTATTTCTACTGCATTGTAGACGCAAGAGAGTTCCAACAGCTGGAAGGAGGTGAAAGTGGATATGAAGAATAGTTTAGTGACGGCGGCAACAAGGACAATTTTTTACGTGCATTTCTTTCAGTCCTATAGCCTTTTTATCATTCAACGGATTTGCCAATAACATGGGTAGTTCCTCACATATTCCACCAACGCTTCATCCACTGCTGATCTCGGATGTGTGCGTTTGATTGGTTGAAAAAGAATGATCACGTGCTCGTGATGCTGAGTACTGCCAGTTATTGAAGCTGGAATAGATCTTGGTTCAATTCCTGTGTCAACGTCAACATCAGTGACTCCGTTCAATATTGACGTTGACATTGACGTGAAGGTCAGCGTTAATATTGTGAACCAGCCTTGTACTTAAAATCATTTGCATGTAGTCAGATGGAGTGATGAGGGTTTATAGAGTTTACTCTACTTTATTTAATTGTTTTAATTTTTGTTTCTAAAGATTTACTTCCTACAAGTAGATGGACGGGTTCGTGTGTTGTATGGTTATCACGTTTCCTGTCACAACAAAAGTGTTTTACTGTCCTATCAGAAGTTGATGGCATTGTCTGTTTGTCTGTTTGTTTGTTTGTTTGTTTTTATTTACACTTCTTGTTTACCAGGACTTGGAGTGACTTAGGATGTGTAGAATACTTTGCTATATGAGAGAGTGGATAGTTATCACACTTCCTGTTTCTGCAAGCAAGAGTTGTATTGGATGGTAATGTTTCATTGTCACAGTATTTATGACATAGACAGCTAGTTGGGAGAAGTGGAGTAATGATGGTTATATCTTGTTGCCCAGCCCTTTACTACAGAATATTTTTATTCGGCTGTTACATTGGAGGGATGCATCATTCAGTGTATCAGGCCAGATCACAAAATATTGAACAAACTTTTTGCTGACCAGCCACCCAAGATAGAAAGGTAACATGACGACTGACTCTCACTCCTCCAGGATGAGTCAAGCTTGCATGATCACAACATGTCATCTAGGGCGTGTTCGATTTGGCTCTTCTAGCTTCTTCCAGAAGAGGCTCTATGTGCACGCCCCTCTTCCAACTTCTACAGTTCTGCCGCTATAGTCGAAAGAGCCAACTCTACTGACTCTGTTGCTCGTTGGAAGAGCACCCCTCTCTTCCAGCCTCTACCAGCTCCTGCTCTGGTAGAGGTTGGAAGAGGGGCGTGTCTTCCAGACTCTTCTGGAAGAGCCCAATCGAATGCGCTCCTTATAGTGTCATGCAATTGTATCTGACCTACACTAACACATCACTTTACATTGTAAACAGAATTAGCTAATAGAATCATCAGACAAGCAAGAGCTGGTTTGACTGCCACTGCCGTAATGCCCTTAGCTTAGTTTATCTCACTCTAAAGTATCAGAACAGTACAATATGGGGAGACAATAACTGGAGAGACATTCTTGTCATTTGGGTGGTTCCTTGCTTTGCAGTGTTATTTGAGACTTGGTATAGATATGTAGCTAGTGTGGCTGCCTGGATGGTTGGCTGTACACTGTACACTGATTAGATTGAGGAACCCGGATCAAGCATTTTGAGAAGAACGGATTTACGTGTTTGAACGTTTAGGTCTGCACTGGGAGACTTGACAGAAGGAGATCAAGAAATTTGATGAGTGTGGCTAACAGTGCCTTTGTAGACTAAAGGTGGGCGATTCTTTCAGGTTGTTAGAATAGAGCAGCCATGTTGCTGAACGTAACAGTAGTCCAGCATAATTGAAGTCTTGTTATTGACTAGAGATTAGTCAGTGTGTCGTAGCTGTTTGTGGAGCTCTTTGTGTCTTATCAAGTTAGCAGATAAGTTGTGCGTCAGGTTTATTGCGTTCTCAGTCTATCATTACAGTTTGTCCAGTAGGCCACTTAAGTGTTATGGTAAGTTCATTCTTTTCTTTTTTTGTAAAATCTCCAGCTGTTGCCCAGAACTAGAACCAAAAGTGATTATCTTTGTTTATGTATGTGACTACCATACTTTATTTGAGTGGTTGATCAGTGTCTGGGCGAATACCAGAGACATTTTTTGCAATCTGTTGAAAATTTGATTTTGGTCAATTTGGGACTCATCAGTCAAACTGCTAGTTGTAAAACTATTGTATTAGAGAGATGCAGCTTGGTGCCTTGGGTCATCATTGTGACAACATGGGAGCAAGACACCTATGCTGGCGGTCATCAGGGACAGGTCTGTTGCTAATGAGCACACCCACAAAGGGAAATTGGTAGACAGCTGGTTGTTAACGAGTAGGTCATGCAATCCTTGCTACGTGACTATTTGCATGTTCTGGATTAGTTGCTACTAAAGAGAGCTTTTTGGCATAAAAACTGCCCACAGCTGGTGCAAGCATTGATGTTGTTGTTTGGCTATCCTTCAATTTGAATCAGAGTTAGCAAGAGAGCAAGACTACATGCACTAGAAATAGTGGGAATGAGTCTGAACAAGTGGGGGGAGGTGAGAGGAATGGCTGCGTAATGCAGTTCCCCATGCAACATTGAAATGATTTTTCATTCAATTATGCGTGCATTAGAAACGGGTCATTGTTAACATATGGGAGTCGGAGGTTGTGTCTATAACTTGCCTTCTCACCATTGGTACTGTCAGGTGAGACAGCTGTTGTGTGAGATCACTGTTCTGTGTATAGGAGAGATGTATCTCTCTGTTGTGCCTCACTAATGATTCACCAAGCAACTCTATAGCGAATTGTACAGTACTTTACAATGTCATAGTACGTCATTGTAGTGGAGCTAGACGGTTCTTTTGTGTTGAAGAGTAGTAGTGTATTGCCTTCATTGCCTTTAGCCACTGATGTTTGTAATTAACGTGGAGTCACTACAGACCCAAGATCAAATGATAATAGGAATTGAGGTGATGAGAAACAGCATCATGATGCTTGAGTCCATGTATGTATGTTACAGCTGTCATGTAATGTCAGAGTGTACAGGACACCGATGTATGAAGCATTTCTGAGAGGAAATGTGATTACTGGAAGAGTGTCTTGTATTGTTTGTAATCATTCAGACTTTAGTCGGTTGATCAAACGAAATGACAGATGTAGGAAAGAATTGTACTTTAAAACACTTACCCACACCTACCAACAGTTTATTCTTTTGCTGTTGCAATGAGCATGTATTGTAAGTTCTTGTGTTACTGGGAAGCCATGCTGCAGTGGTATCTTGATGAAATGAAATCATAGGAATCAGCATGAAACCTGTCCATCTTTATTGTGTGTAAAAAAGGACAGATAATGCTAACCTAATAGCGTATGATGCTTCTTGTGTGTATTTGCATGGTTCAGAATGGAAGAGAGGAGGACTGTGTACCTTTTCGTTCATGTAGAGTGTTACATTGCTTTGGTAAACTGTTGATGATATTTGGCTGCTGCTGCAAAGTTGCAGTGTTTAGTACTAAAGGTTGCTGTAGGTTTATTGACATTGCCACAGGTAGATTCTCTGTAGGAGAGGTTAGTGAATTGAAACTATAGGTGGCAAGTGTTATTGATTGGAGTTGCATGTCTCAAACTTCAATTTATTATGGAAACGTATTCTTCAGTATGTGGAATATGTTGTGCGTGGTGTATTGGTGTCTTGTATATGAGATTATTTGATATTGTCAATGGTATGAATGTGTCACTAGTTACCATGGTGTGTTGGGAAAATCCTGTATAAATATGATAAGTATTAAATAAATTAGTTTTTTACATTCCTGACTAACTGATGTATCTCCAGAGTGGCTGGTGAAACAGAGTCTGCAGCAAGAGCTCGTTCAGTTGAACGTGAAAAGGAAGAAGTGGAGTTCCTCAAACGTCGTAGGTCTGAACAATCTGCTCGAATCTCTAACTATCCTCAAAGTCAAGAAGCACTTACGTCCCAGTCATCTCTTCAAGAACAGATCAAAGCTGAACTGAGACGATCTCCTCTTGCTCCTCGCCGAGGAATTACTGATCAGTCACCAAATAAGCCCCAAGAAGTTATGTCTGCCATCGGCAATATTGTCAATCCCAAACATCAGGAAGTTCCTTTGGGCGAAGTCATGCTGCGCAAAAATGTTGAAACAAGGTTGATAGTGGAAGATGAAGAACAGAAACGACTCTCTCAACAAATGCAGGTAGAGACAGACTCCGAATTTCGAAAGACTGTTGAAGGTCAGGAAAAGATGAGGCAACTAGAAAAGGAAGCAGATGAACTGATTGCTTTAGCTCAGGCTGAGTTACTCCTGGCTGGTCAGGAGCTGCAAGAAAATGCACAGAAAATGAGCAACAGCTATCCTCATGATACGAGGAAGAAGGGGGCAGAATCTGTGGATCACTCATCTCCACATTCAGGATCAAGGTTCAGTCTGTCTGTGTGGAGTGATTCAAACATGAATTATGAGGATGATGACACAGAGCTGCAAGGTCTGGATAACGAGGAAAAGGAGAGGATCCTTGAAAATGAGCTGAAGAAATTGCATGATTTGGAATTGGAGTGGGCACAAGAGCATCGACAAGAGAGACTTCGGAAGGGTACAGGAGAGAGTGCTGAAATGGATGCAAGGGAAAAGGAAAGGCTGGAAGAAGAAAAGAAGAAGTGGGAGAAAGAGAAAGAGAAGGAGAGAACATTGGAGAGGAAGAAACGACAACAACTGGAAGATGAGAAGAGAAAGCTGGAAGAAGAAAAAACAGCTCTAGAAGAGGAAAGGAGGCTGCAGTTGATTGAACAAGAGAGACAGAGGAAAGAGCTGGAAATTGAGAAGCAGCGATGGGAAGAAGAGAAGAGACAACAGATCGAGAAGGAGCTGCAGAGCCGAATGAAACTGGAAGAAGAAAAGATGAGGATAGAATCTGAGAAACAGAGATACAGCGAAGAAAGAGAAAGGAGACGACGCGATTTGGAAGCAGAAAAGGAAGAAGAAGAGATGAGACTGAAACAACAAGTTGAGATGGAGAAGAGAAAAAGACGAGAAGGAGACGCAAGACGGCTAGCACTAGAAGAAGAAAGAGAAAGGCTGTTAGAAGAAGACAGGCAGAGACAGATCGAGATGCAAGAAGAGATGAAAAGACTTCAACAAGTGGAAGCAGAAAGAAAGAGAAGACAAGAGCAAGAACTGCAGCTGAGGAGACAAGAAGAAGATATGCAGAGAGAATCCCACACGGAAGATGTCTCATTCACTCGTCATGGGCGAGAACGTCAAGAGGTGCCACATCCCAACAACATAGACCGAGAAGAAAGGGTCCGACGCGTCAAGGATGACATCGCACTCGCAGTACAGCGACGAGAAGCTCTGCAGCGACTCGAAGAACGAAAAGAACGCGCCCAGAAACAGAAAGAGGAGAAACCACGACAGAGAGACGGAGGAGAAAGGCAGAGAGATGAACGAGCACGTGAGAGGAAAGACACAAATGAGAGGCACAGCAGGCACCAGCACCACAGGAAAAGTAGAGAGGCACGCCCACCGAGCCAAGCCAGTGCGAATGAATCATTCATGGCACAGACGGTCTTTAATGACGACTCAGGTGATTGGTGCTTGCACAATTATATATCATTTCACCCTTACCTTTCACGGCGTCTGTTTGTCTGCAGGTGTTTTCATGACGGAACTTTAGAGGTTATAAACGCTGCCGCAAAGTTGTTGTAAGAAGTATCACTTCTACCTGTTGTCTTGCTGCATGCGGAATTGCAAGCATACTGTAAGGGGTTGCTGAGGGTCGGGGGTAAGAAGCAGACAAGGGTACGTACCAATGGTAATGTTTTTTTGGTAGAATACTAATCCTATTTCTCACTTCACGCAAAACAATCAACAGAGTACACACCACGCGCTGCTGATTAACAACGAAACTTTCGTCGATCTACTTCAACTGTCCCAATATATTGCAGCGATTCAGCATTCTCCTACCCTTGCTTTTCTTGGTCGATTGCTGCAAAACACAAAAAATTAGGACTCGACACCTTAAAAGGGGTCCCGCAACAAAAAAATTCAAAATATCGCGAAAATGCTCAAAACACGATTGTCAGCAATTTCACAACACGTTGAGGCGTCTCGCAACGTGCAACAGTCATCGGAACGACCGCATTCCAGCGAGACTTGCGTGGAACGTAAACATGCAGAAATGCCGGCCGGACGAGCGCGTGACGGGCGCGAGAATGGAGATAAGCACATTTTACGTACTCTCTTTGGTTGGGAGAGGGTTCTTCTCCTCCGTTTCGGTTTTTTTCAACTTGGTCTTGTCGAATGTCGTCACTGCTGACACGTCGGGTTTATCTGCCATCTCTATAGCACTTGAAAATGGTTCTAGACACAAGAATCGAACGTTAGCAGAGGCGGCGAGAGCGTGCGGCAAGTGAACGAGCCCCTACCAAAACGAGCTGGATATGCAGACAGCGAACACGAGGTGTCTGGACCACGCTATTGTCACGTGATCGACTTCGGACGTCCTGATTGGCTGCTTGTTGATGTGTCTAGAATGTGAGTAGATAGCGTTGGAAGATAGTTGCGGTTTCAGAAAGCATCAAATCGTTTCATTCACCATGATTTACACATAAATCCACTATATATTACACGTAAGAGGTGCGTTGGGAGCAGAAACGCGTTACGTACACGTGACACTAAGATTGAATGACATGAAGACACGCCCACTCCACCTGTGTCACCGATTATAGGGCGTGTTTTCACACACACGCCCTAAAACTAAATATATTCGTCACGTTTCATTCATTACGCCTGTCTGCGTGGCTTGTTCCTTCGTATTCTTCTTTCCAGACGTCGATTTGTTTCTCCCGTCTCCATCGCCCGACGGGAAGTGGTCGCGATGTCTACATAGCTTCGGCTCTTCGTTTCTATACTCTTGCTCGTCTTCTTTCATCCTCTCTTTAGCCTCTTTGGCTCGTTGTAAGACGCGTTGCTTTCTCAGAGCCTCGTAGTGATGTTTGGTTGCCATAGTTATTAGGTTGATATATCCGGGAGCAATAAAACAGTAGAACCCCGGATGTTAATGAAATGAATTCAGCCACAGTTTTTGGCCGTCGTGCTGTCGTTGAGGGCGGGCAGATGAGAAATGAAGGTACGCGTATAGAAATAAGAGATGGCATTATAAGAATGGTGGAAGCGGCGGAGGATGTGATAGAAGATGAAAAAGAGAAAAATTCAACATCAAGAAATAGTGGCACGCTATTGGACGCTGATTTGGTCATACCCGGATTTGTTGATATCCATACACATGGACTGGGTAAGTCTCTCAATAGTTTACTTATTTTATTATTTAATTAATTAATTATTTATCTATTCACTTATTTAGTGAAGTAATAAAAAAACGTTTGTGTGTGTGTGTGTGTGTGTGCATGTGCTTGTTTGTCTACAAATTTATTGAAACACTAAATCAGCATGACGTGTCTATTGTTTGTCTGTCTATCTGTTTGTTCACTGTCACTGTCTGTCTGTCTGTCTTTCTATTTGTTTGTCTGTCAGTCTGTCTGTTTGCTCACTATCACTGTCTGTGTGTCTGTCTGTCTGTCTTATTTCACTATTGAATACAAAAAGCAAAATTTTGTGTCTGTCCGTCTGTCTGTCTTTTTTATTGTCTGTCTGAAGTTCTCTGTTCTCAATTGCTCACCTTGAATGATTCTTAGAGTGCACTTTTCCTACTTCGGTACTGTTATGTTCCTACACTGAATTATTTAGCAAGATGTGTGCTCCCTCGTTCTAAATCAAGCTTCTCATATTTATGACCAACTGTCAAGAGACACATTTGCGTCAATACCGGGGTTGAGCACACTTGATGAGTTGGCATGGAAACAAGCATCTCTTAAGGTCAAATTGAGAGGTTTTGGCATTACAACCTTGATGCAAATCTCCACTGCTGCTGTGTGGGATCATGGTGTAATTCGCTATGCAAAATTGCTCAAAGATTCCATCTAGAGCAGATCTATGTGACAATCTAATCAACTCTCTCCTTTCTATCAGCATCTTTGTGAGGCAGTTGCAAGCCTTTCTGCCACTGTAGGATCGGATGGAGAGGCACTCACACCTCAGACTTTGTCTGGACTTATGGCAAATCCAGTAAAACTCCAAAATCGCCTAAGCTCTGATATCACTGAAGACAATGCTGAAACATGTATTATGCAAACATTTTCTGTCAAGTATGCTGCAAGGATAAGGTCATGGCAGGGACGTGGGCTGGTTCATGGCTTTGAGCTATTCCTTTAGCACCAAATTTTGTTATTAAATCTTCAGAATTTTGGTTGGCAGCATTTTTAGACTTGGTATTCCTTTATCTTTTTCTCAAATTGTTACCAAGTGTGACTGTGGCGCAAGTATTAATGAACATGATTATCATCTATTAACCTGCAAGTTTGGCGGAGGCCCAGTATGGCAACACAATACAATCGTTTTGACTTGGACTAAATTTAGATGAATTAAGCATTCCTCATCAAGTTGAGCCTAGAAACAGATATATCAACTCAGAGAACCGACCAGATATAGCAACATACGATCCCACTGAATATTCCACAACAGACTTGGATATTTCAATGGCTCACACACATTCTTGCGACACTCTAAAATCAGCTGCTAAAAGATCAGGTTATGCAGCAGAGATGCAAGAACAGAGAAAGATGGCAAAATGTGGTCAACAACAATCCATATCAGAGTCCACCACACCATGTATCCCATTGGTTTTCGAGCACTTCGGCTTTTGGGGCCCTATGGTTGAAGAATATTTAAATAAGATCTCCAAGTAGTCGAAAGATGAACATGGAAGGAACAATGAAACAGACTTTAGAGATAGATGGAGAAAGCAACTGTCTGTAGTTGTACAGTCTTGCAACTCTCAAGTGATTTTTAAGGAGTTGTCAAAGTTGTCTAAGTGCACTTTCGATGACTTTACATATGATAGAAACATTCAACATTTTGTCTATTGACTGTTATTGTTTTGCATAAAGTTAGCGCTTGTTATTGGTAGAGTTAACGTTCAAAAGAGCAATCCGTCTGTCTGTCTGTCTGTCTGTCTGTCTGTCTGTCTGTCTTATTTCACTATTGTACACAAAAACAAAATTTTACAAGAACACTACAGGTAAAAACTACTAAGCTAAATGTCCATCTACTGAGACATACAGATTGAATACTACTAAAACTCTAATGAATGATGTTCTGAATGTCTCTTTCATTGTCTGTTTGTCTGTCTGTCTGTCTGTCAATGGTATTATATTTTCATAAATCAGAACTACTACAGGCTAAATCAAACTAAGCAAAGCACAATACACTACATTACAATGGCAACTAAAAAACAAAAAACTGAACAGTGTTTCTCTGTCTTCTGGATAACGTGGATGGTCTGTCTGTCTGTCTGTCTGTCTGTCTGTTTGTCTGTCTGTCTGTCTGTCTTTCTGTCTGTCTGTCTGTCTGTCTGTCTGTCTGTCTGTTTGTCTGTCTGTTTGTCTGTCTGTCTGTTTGTTTGTCTGTCTTTCTGTCTGTCTGTATTTTTGTGTGTATGTGTGTATGTATGTATGTGTCTGTCTGTCTGTCTGTCGACGACAAGAACAATCATCAGCAAGCTGAGAATAGAGTTCAATGACTAAGATACATGTTTTTCTATCTGATTGTCTTTAGGTGGTGCAGCAGATGCTGTGTCCTTCTGGTCTAATCCTGGTAGGTTTGCTTTGTACCATACACTGATAATAAATGCTGAACGTAGGACTGATTTTTAGAATTTACATTGAGTCGTCTTCCTCGTCTTGGTACGACTTCATGTCTTGCTACTATCGTATTTCCACCCAGTGAAACTGACAGCATCATCGCACAAGAGACAAGACAAGTTTTGCAGTCACTGAATGTAGCAATGGAGAGACCATCACACGGAGCTGTACTAGAAGGAATACATGCGGAGGTGTGTGTGTGTGTGTGTGTGTGTGTGTGTGTGTGTGTGTGTGTGTGTGTGTGCATGTACAAGCGAGTGTGTGTGTGTGTGTGCATGTTTGTGCATGTGTGTGTGTGTGTGTGTGTGTGTGTGTGTGTGTGTGTGTGTGTGTGTGTGTGTGTGTCAGTGGCGGATCTAGGCATCGGCGCAAAGGGCGCTCCGTCCCGCTTTGAAAAAGGCCACGTGACTAAAGGATTAAATTGCGCATTCGTGTTTTATTATACTTGTGGGACGATTCCGGCCATGAAGAGGGAGGAGCGACAGTTAGAACATTTCTTGGAACGTAAGAGACGTCATATAGATGAAGAACAACAAGATCCAGGAGAGGCTACCACTCTAGATTTATAGGGCCCTCTACCAGGTACAGAAGCATGTGGCTACTGCTATCAATTCTGGGTGAGATATATTAGTTATATGATTACAGCACTCAGAATGGCTGAGAGCACTCTGAAAGAGGAACAATCTAGACATTGAGTAATGTAATGCCAACGGTTTTGGGCACAGCTATGTAGATTATTCAGTGTCTCCAATTTCAATACAGTATATGATGAATAATTTAGATGAACACGAGTATACCATAGATTTCCCAAATAGGGCCTGTGTACTGTAGCAAGTTGACAATCACGTCATTTAGAGTGACATCATAGTAATGGACAATACTTGCCCCCCTCCCCCCGTTTCGGAAATCCTGGATCCGCCACTGTGTGTGTGTGTGTGTGTGCACGTGCATGTGCGTGTGTGTCCATGTGTGTCCATGTCACTGTGTGTGTGTGTGTGTGTGTGTGTGTGTGTGTGTGTGTGCATGTGCATGTGCATGTGCATCAATTACCGTCCTCTTTACGTACAGGGTCCTGTCATTAATGACTGTGGTGCCCTTCCCAGTTCCACACCAAACATGACGCTTACAGACTTCACTCATCTGATCAAGTTAATTCCACGTCTAAAGATAATGACAATCTCTCCCCACCTTGAATCTCAATGCAACTACAACAGACTGAAGACCCTATTAGATCACAATGTATTGCCAGCTCTTGGACACGATAAGGTGGCATCAGAGTCAAGTATTCTATCAGCTCTACGCATTTGTCCATTGCGTCGTCTTCACATCACTCATTGCTTTAATGTTTCGACGTTCCATCATCGAAACCCAAGTCTTGTTAATTTTGGGTTGACTCATTGTTTTCCCAATCTTCCACGATATGAAGGTCTTCAGCCTCCCACAGTGGAAGTGATTGCAGACTTGGCGCACATGTAATGTGTAATGAATGTATTTACAGACAAGAGGCAAACAAAGAAACAGACAGACAGACAGACAGACAGATTATTACATTTGAACTCTTACTCTACTAATAACAATCGCTAACTTTACCTATGCATAACAATAATGGTCAATGAACAAAATGTTGAATGTCTTTATCATATAGAAAGTCATCAAAATTTGCACTTAGACAACTTTGACAACTTTTTAAAAAATCACACCAGAGTTGCAAGACTGTACAACTACAGACAGTTGCTTTCTCCATCTATCTCTAAAGTCTGTTTCGCTGCTCTTTCCATTTGCATCTTTTGAACGTTTGGAGATCTTATCGAGATAGTCTTCAGCCATAGGGCCCGAAAAGCCAAAGTGTTCAAAAACCAGTGGAATACATGTTGTATCAGATCCTGCTATAGACTGCTGTTGACCATATTTTGTCATTTGCGTTTTTCTCTCGACTCAGCTGCATAACCTGATATTTTGTCAGCTGATTGTACGGTGTCACAAGAATGTGGATGAGCAAGTGAAATGTCGAGGTCTTTTGTCAAGTGTCCAGTGGGATCATATGTTGTTATATCCGGCCTGTTCTCAGAGTCAGTATACCTATTTCTTGGCTCAACTTGATGAGGAATATTTAACTCGTCTAAACATTTAGCCCAAGTTGACACGATTGTATTGTGTTGCCATACTGGGCCACCGCCAAACTTGCAGGTCAATAGATGATAACCATGTTCATCAAGGCTTCTACCACAATCACACTTGGTAACAATCTGGAAATATGGTAAAGGAATACCAAGTCTCAAAAAGGCTGCCACACGAAATTCTGAGGACTTTAGAACAAATTTTGGTGCTGAAGGAATAACTTGAAGCCATGATCCTGCTCCACGTCCCTGACATGACCTTATCCTTGCAGCATGTTTGACAGAGGATGCTTGCATAACACATATTGCTGCATTCCCTTCAGCAGTATCCGAGCTCAGGCGATTTTGGAGTTTTACTGGATTTGCCATAAGCCCAGACAAAGACTGAGGTATGAGTGTCTCTCTAAGGTGGAAGGAAGGCTTGCTATTGCCTTGCAAAGATGCTGATAGAAAGGAGGTGGACTCGCACAGTTGAGGCTGTCACATAGATCTATTCTAGATGGAGGAATCGTGCTCATTGAATAGCACCATGAACCCACAAAAGCAGCAGCAGAGATTTGTATCAAGTTTGTAATGCCAAAACCTCCCAACTTGATCTTAAGAGATGCTTGCTTCCATGTCAGCTTGTCAAGTGCACTCAACCCCAATATTGCTGCAAAAGTATCTCTTGATAGCTGATCATGAATGTGACAAGCTTGGTGTAAACTAAAGGAGGCACACACCTTGCTAAATGATTCAGTGTAGGCACATGACAGTACCGCAGTAAGAGAAGTGCACTTTGAGGATCATTCAAGTTGAGCAGTTGAGAACAATGGCCTTCACCTGCAGCCGCTGATTTGCTAATCTAGACTGGACATAAGAATCATTGCCAATAGGCACCCCAAGGATATCAACACCAGATGAAACTATGGGAACTGAGAATCTGTTTACATTATTCTCTTTGGCTGATGGCAAATATATTTCACACTTTCTATCACAAATTTTCAGGTTGATTGTTTGAAACTCTTTCCGTAGATCAGTTAGCACTGACTCATACTGTTGACTATAGCCAACCACAAACATGTCATCCAAGTAAGCCGAAATAGTTAAATTGTTGTGCTTCT
>NC_085098.1:7948349-7953349 GCF_963422355.1 Corticium candelabrum | reverse complement strand
TTTTTTCTTTAGTCGTGACTAATGATTGTAAGGTATCTAACGCGCGTTAGATCTAACGCAACGTCATGATGTGGTTACAACGCTTGTCGTCGACAGCGGGTCTTGTTTTGTTAACAGTTCTGTTGAAGAGTTGTCTAAAACTCTATCTGTATTGTTCACTAGGTTTGTGTAGACTGTCTTCCTTGTCATCTCGCTTTCTTTCAGTCGCCCAACCGTCTGCGCATGTGCAACGTGTGACCACTCACTACAGTATTCATCCGAGAGAAGACGATTCAAGGTGGAAAGGTTACAAACATGCTTATAACATTATGTGTGAATTAATTCGCTGATGATGAAGGCAAAAAGAACTCATAAACTATAAAACTTAATTACTAGTTGATTTCAATGAGTAATGTTTGTTTATTATTGAGTTTGTCAAGCAATTAATTATTAATTATTAAATATTTAAATTACAATTAATTAATTGGTAATTATTAATATCAATGATACCATAAGTTACAAGTTTTAGCTTTGGTTTTGTTAGATGTCAATATGGAGCGGGCAGTTGACGAGACGGACGTGTTGATTGTGGGAGGTGGACCTGCGGGGATGGCAGCTGCTATTAGATTGAAACAGTTGGCAAACGAGAGCGGAGACGACATCAGAGTGTGCTTGCTAGAGAAAGCAGCAGAGACAGGTTGAGAAGGAGTTTTTGTCTATTTGTTGATAATGTGTTTTGCCTCTGTGTGTGTGTGTGTGTGTGTGTGTGTGTGTGTGTGTGTGTGTGTGTGTGTCTGTCTGTCTGTCTGTCTGTCTGTCTGTCTGTCTGTCAAAAACATCTATTGGTAAACATCAACGCTATTACAGTCAACGCTAAATCACTATCTATGAGTCCAAGAAAAAAGACCCTTAGGGTCATGAAATGAAAGCTTAACGTACACTCTGGTAACTGTAAAAACCAGCTACGGAGTCATTTCTACACACTATTCTGTCAATCTTCTTCGCCAAAACCATACTGTTACACCGCTGTAAAGTAATGGACATTAATCGTCTCCAATAAGTTTTGAACTCACTGGAGTTCACCTTGCCGTCATCATCTCGTGATCGCAGAGAGATTTGATGGAGAAACTTTTCTCCTGCATTTCCCCAGCGGCCATAATGCTCAAATACCAGTGGAATTAGGCATGGAGAACCCCCACTAGTGTGAGTCTCTCTGCTGTACTTCTCTCTCTTCTTTCCCTCCCTTTTTGAAGCAGCAGATCCATCAGTTGTAGCTGCGACTGAAATTATGTCGGTGCTCCATGGGTGGGCTAAGGAAATGTCGAGCTCAACGTTAAAGTCGGTTGCATTATAAACAGCAATATCGGGTCTGGACTGAGAGCTGCTGTAACAGTCTCTTGGCTCAACGGTATGGGGAAGAGACACGCGTTTCAAACACTCGGACCAAGCAGAGACTATTGAATTATGAGACCAAACTGGTCCCCCACCTGTCTTACAAGTAATCAGATGATATCCTTCAGGATCTAAGGCTGTGCCGCAATCACATAAGGTTGCTGACAGAGGCAATGGCAAACGCATACCCAACCTCAATAAAGCTGCCAGGCGGAACAATCCAGGGGAAATTGCAAGCTTTCTTGAGCTGGGAATGACATCTAGCCAGGCTCCTGATCCCCTCCCTTGAAGAGATCTCAAACGAGCTGCATCCTTGGTCGCAGATCTTTCAATCATGTCCTGAACTTTGAGTTTTGTCTGTTTTTCAGTCAAATTGTGCTGAAGCCCTTTGGTGTTGCAGAGGAGATCTGATAGGGCCTGACCTGGACACAGGGACTGCTGTAGGTGATGACTAATGCTGTTCTCTTGTGCTATTGATGATGTTGTTTCATTGATTACTGAGGTTACCAAAGGCTGTAGGGTTGGAAATCGATCCAGCAGCACATGGAATGAATGAGCCCAACCAGAGGCAAATGCTATTGGTGAAAGATGGGTCGCAGGGGTCATTCCAAAACCACCGTACCTCACAGGGAGAGTTGCCTGTGCCCAAGGTTCAGCAGTCATTTCATCAATGTTCAGTAGTTTGGTAAAGGCAGTGCGTGTTTGTCTGTCATGTATGACCGCAGCGTGACTTAAATCTTGAGGAGGAATACTCCTTAGCAGGTGACACAAACGGTTAATATGACAATAGCGAAGGAGAAGCAATGCACTTTGTGTATCCTCCAACTGAAGCAATTCCTCACAGAGTAAACTTCCCGACTGGGCACAGTCAGTACAGACTGTTGAGATGAATGAGCTGTTGCCAATGGGGATCCCCAGTATGATAACACCGTCACTTGAAACCGGGAATGAGACATCACAAGGTGGTGATACCTCAGAAATAAACAATTCACACTTCTTATCTTGAATTACTAGTCCAATAGGTGAAAAAGAAGATCTGAGATCAGCTGACGCTGCTACAACAGCATCGACTGGTCCCAAGATGAAAACGTCATCCAAATATGCTAAGCAAGTGACATTTGGATTAGCTCTTTGCACCTCTAGCAGACTGCTCTGAATGGCAATGGAAAATAGTGCAGGACCGAGTGGGTCTCCTTGGTGGATTCCCTCCTCTGAAGAAAGTATTGATACCCTCTTTCCATTGGTGTAGACTAGGGAGCTGATGTCGGAATACATTTGAGACACGTGATTGTATATTTGTGGAAAAGATTCATATACTTTTTGCAGCAAGTGTGACCTTCTGATGGAATTAAACGCGTTCTTTACGTCTGTCTTTAGGATTGTCCAGTCCTTGTTAAACTCCAGCAGCAGGCGGATATGGTTTACAACCAACTCAGATCCATTGTCTGTCGCTACACCGTGCTGTATCGGTGCAAAGAAGGCTGAGAGTGACTTTTTTAGCTGGCAGCAAATAGCCTTAGCGGTCACTCGTCGAAGAACTTCACCTATCGCAATCGGTCTAACATCTCCTGAAGCTTTAGGAAGGGCAATAAGGCGCGCCGATGATAGTAACTTGCAGGCCGATTTAGGAAGCTTCCCCTCTGCTATGCATGTGGCAGCATAGAACAAATTTTCAGCAGTTTCAGCATTATCCAGCAGTAGACGTAGATGCTCGAAACGCCACCCGGATGGACCTGAACTGGATCCACGAGGATAGTGACGGATTTTAGAATAAAAAATTGATTTGCTAAGACTGATGGCGTTTTTATTACGTGGATGTACCCCATTGAGGTCGCCCTGTCGTTTGGGGTGCTTTGCAGCCAACTTGCTCATTGTCTCCTCGTTGGCCGGAGCTAATCCTGAACTGGTGAGTGCCCGCGCCGCTCGAGAAAGCTCGCCTAACTTGATCAGGTTCAAAGCAGATCGTCTAACATAAGAGCGGTGATCTGAGACTTGCCTGTGAAATGCAGGAGAAGGTACATTGAGAAGGTCTTTCCAGTTAAAAGTGAGAAACTTGTCATAGTTGGATCGTAGAGACGCCGCGGAGGGCCTGCCTCCTCGCGCGGGAGGACGAAGGAGCATCCGAGGCAGCAACATTAGAAGCTTCCATGGTGTCTCGTCCAGCGGTCTTTTCTTGATTTCCCGCAAGCTGAAGGCACAGCAATCTAAGAATGACGCTTTTAAACTTGGATGTATGACTTTGATGGTTGCTGGGGGCGCCATGCCGAGAATATCGTCAACGGAAATGCCCCGGATGATATTCCACGCGAGCAGCTCTGGATCTGGGGTAGTGGTGCTCTCGAACGGAGAATCAAGCGCCACGTTCGCCGGAGTTGGTGACGAGAGCGAATTCCGGGCAAGAGGTGACAACACAGGCGACTGTGGTGGTAGGGGTCCGGGCGCAGACTCAGAAGGCCGATAGTTTAAATTTGAAGCAGAATTCAATCTTCCTGGACGTTGTTTACACTGCGTCTTGTGCTGACCCAACTTAAGGAACCATTTCCGGCAAAATAGGCACTGCTGAAGTCCCCAACGAGTGATGAACTCATTTGGCAAATCTCCAGCATCATGAGCTTCACGCAGATGGCAGAGGACTCTCCTTAAGGGGCCGTGAATGGAGCAAAACGGAAAAGGACAGCTTTCCAATTGCGACATGAAGCGATAGATACAGCTCGGAAAACCAGTCTGTCTGTCTGTCTGTCTGTTTGTCTTTATTTATTTCAATATATTTTAAGCACAATTATAACACTAAATATACACTAATCTTTGTCTTTGCCTCAAACTTAAAAAGGCTAAAACCACCTATGCCATTTACATCAAACACAAAGAGTCTTAATTAACACCTTAAACTACAACTGAACTGTATGTAATTAACTAACTGGTGAACACTACATTGTACATCCAAATCTTCACCCATGACCCCATCTCCCCGACCTCCTGTTATCCTCTTCAATTTTTTTAGTATCACTCCAGCATTAGCTTTGTGCATAATTACAGCTATACGTTTCCTCCAGTAGCAGACAAACTCAGAATGGTTTTTCTTCCCTTCACAGTCCCTTGCTCTGGACGCAAGAGTATGCAAATATCTTTCTGCTTCTTGCCCCCCTCTCCCAAAATGTTTAAAGACTAACGGGACGAGTGTTGGGCTAGTAGTATCTCCACCGGACTGGGCTAGCTTAGCATATTTCTTCCTCTTTCACTCCTTCCTTGCTGGAGCCGCGAATCCATCTTCTTCTGCTGATTTTGATAAGACTTCAGAGCTCCACGGATGAGCAAAGGCAACATCTAAGTCAATGATCGATCCCTTATCAGTGTCAAACACCATAATATCGGGTCTGCAATCATTGGTTGTATATCTGTCTCTTGGTTCTTTTCTGTGGTGCAGACCTACTTCACGCAAGCATTCAGACCATCCACTCACAACAGAATCATGCTGCCATATAGGGCCTCCTCCATGTTTACAACTAAGAAGATGGTATTCGTCTTTGTCGAGAACTTTCCCACATTCACAGTGTGACAGCCAACCTCCAAATGGCAATGGGCAACCCATCCTCAATAGAGCCGCTAAGCGAAACTCGCTGGGGTTAAGC
>NC_085098.1:7928349-7943349 GCF_963422355.1 Corticium candelabrum | reverse complement strand
GTGTGTAGGTTGGTCTTGATTATACAAATCCTTTTCTCAAGTAAGACACACACACACACACACACACACACACACACACACACACACACACACACACACACACACACACACACACACACACACACACACACACACACACACACACAGTGGAGAGCTGCCATTCGTGTGTTTTGTTGTTGTAGTCCGTTTAAGGAGTTCCAACGCTTCAAGACTCATCCTTCTGTTCGTTTAACTCTCGAAGGAGGGGAGAGACTTGCGTATGGAGCTCGTGCTCTCAATGAGGGAGGATTCCAGGTAACTACACTGCAGTACTTTTGTTATTTGAACAGTAGGATACATGGCATGTCATGTAGCTAGTGAACAGGTTTATCTATTTGTTTATTTATTTATAGTCAGGAAGATAAATAGACAAACCGACTGAATGACGCATAGAAAGACAGACAGACAGACAGACAGACAGTCAACTGGAACATCCAGTGTGAATGTGGCAAGGTGGCAGATGAATATCATCTTCTTACATGCAAACATGGAGGTGGGCCTGTGTGGCAGCATGATAAAATTGTAAATGCATGGAGCACTTGTCTACATGAATTAAAGATTCATCATGAGAAAGAACCTTGGCATCGTTACTCTGGAAATGAGAATAGACCAGACATAGTTGTGTATGACTCTGGGTGTAGCTATGACCTTGATGTAGCTATGGCTCATCCTTTCAGCCAAGACGCTTTAAAGCAGGCAGCTTTAGAGGAAGGTTTTGCTGCAGCAAGAAGGGACGAAAGGAAGATGATCAAATAGGAAAAACAACAACATGCTGGCAATACATCAAGCCTCAATTTCACTCCTCTGGTATTTTAACATTTTGGAACTTGGGGATCAGAAGCTACCAACTATTTAAACAAACTAGCCAGAAGATCAAGAGACATTGAAGGCTATATGAATGAAGCTAACTGTAGAGGTTTTTGGAGGAAAAAATTTCTCAATAATATTACAATGATGTAACACTAAAGTTATCCTCCACAAGCTGACTCGTATCTTCCCTGGAGAAGTAGATGAGGACATATACGATAGAGACTATCAAAGTAGTTTGCATTAAACTAAAGCTGACCTCAGTAGCATGTTTGCATTTAGTGTTAGAAATGTAACGTACAGTTTGTGTTTCAATAAATGAAGATGGACAGACAGACAAACAGACGGATGGACAGATAGACAGGCAAACAGACAGACAGATGGACAGACTGGCAGACAGACAGACAGACAAACAGACCAATAGATAGATAGACAGATGGATGGATGGATGAACAGACAAACAGACTGACAGATATCAACTACTGAACCACCTGAGAACTAAAAATTACATTTTCTAACTACTAAAGAACCCAAAGAGGGTCCAGTTATTACAACACTAATTATTGGAGATGAAAGTGGCTTGTTTTTGCGTGGACTCTGCAACCCAAGGATGACATCTTGCGTTGGATTACTCTGGCATTGCATCGCTGTAATTGAATGCTCAACCTTTTCTGCCAGTGATCCATAAATTGTGCCGAGTTGCACCGACCATTTTTATCAAAAGATTGAGATCCGAGAGAACGTAGGTATTGGTCTCCTTCATCACCCCATCTACCGAAGTGTTCAATGACTAAAGGCTTAAAGATTATTTGGTTGCCAGTTGGTAGCCTTTCATCTTGATATTTGATTTTTTCTAATCTTCTCTTTGCTTCGAAGCTAGACAGACAGACAGACAGACAGACAGACAGTCGTACAAACATTACAAACACACCAAACTTTACGAGTTTGCTCCGCTGTGCTCCACGGGTTGTAAGTATCAAATATAACTAAAGTTATGTATCAGCATTCCTCGTTGCAGTAAAAGTTGCCAAGAAACAAATCGATGATCGATTTCTACGACTTATTATTGACATTTTTGTATACAAATCCTGGATGAGAAGGACAGAAGAACGTATCAACAATATTGAATTTTCACTCACATATGGCATCATTCCAGGCAACACACTCATTCAAGGAAGCAGGAAACAACAAACTAGATACACACAAATTGAATTAATATGATGCAACGAGTTCAACTGCATATCGAATGCAAGTCAGACGGCAGCTGTTGAAACGGAGATTTTTGGAATTCTATTGACAGCGTGACCCTGCAGTGAAACATTTTTGCTTAGAAGTTTTCTATTTCTGTGTAGATGGAAGCTAAGGTAGAGCTTCCCAATCAATAATAACAAGAAATAGAGTATTCATGGCTTATCATGATCAGTCACAAATTGGCTGGCATTACTGAGTGGCATTGCTTAGATCGTTTGGGTGTGGTCTCTCATTCAATAGATTAGTGGATCCACTTTTGTATTGACACACACACACACACACACACACACACACACACACACACACACACACACACACACACACACACACACACACACACACACACACACACACACACACACACACACACACACACACTTAGTCAGCTCTGTTTGATCACGTTAATTGTCTCGTTTCTTATCATTTCCGTGTAGCAACTAAGAATATGGATAATTTATTAAGTGCTTGTACAGTCGATGAGTTCATGAGGTGTGGTGTTTTCCTGTATGGCTGCTGGTTGGTTGAAGCCTTCCAGTGCCGTGATGCTGACTAACTGAGACACAAAAAAACATATCAGACTGACAGGAAGACAAACAGACAGACAGACAGAGAGTATTTTATTTAACTAATTTTTGGGCTTATTTGTGCCATTCACCAAGATAGAAAAAGCAGGAAAAAGTTAAGGTATCAGAGATGCTAAATAAAGGAGAAAAAGTTAATTAAGAAATTTTAAAAATTCAATTGAAGTGGACGTGCATGTGTAGTGTGTGTATTGCTGGGGTAGAACAAAATGCTTATGAAGTAAAGCAGTTTGGGTAGATATCAATTGTGTTCTGACAGACGGACACGTTGACTGGTGGAAATATTATAGTTTGATCTTTGAAATTGTATGTTATTGACAGAGAAACAGACAGACAGACAGACAAACGAACACACACACAAACACACACACACACACACACACACACACACACACACACACACACACAAGTACACCCACACAAGTACATCCCACACAATGCATATCCTCATGTTGTCATTGCTAATCTCATTATCCAACTACCTGACTATCTACTTTACATACTTAACCATCCATGCATGCCAATCCGTCAGCTGTTGACTCTATGTCTTCTGTTTATGGGGAGCCTTATGGCAGCAAACATTCCAATACACAGACTAATGGAATGAGCACGATTTCTGTGACTATTTGTATGTGTTTGTTGTGCAAGCAGCTGTGGAGTGACAGGAACGAGGTTGGGGGGCTTCATAGGGGGAACCATTTCCATGTATACTGTCTGGTGGAGTGAGATAAGAGAGTGATCACTTTGTTAATGTGGTTAACTGAACGGAGCAGCGATGGTCTGTCTGTCTGATGAGTTAATTCAGTGCTGCATTAATTAGTGTGTGTGTGTGTGTGTGTGTGTGTGTGTGTGTGTGTGTGTGTGTGTGTGTGTGTGTGTGTGTGTGTGTGTGTGTGTGTGTGTGTGTGTGTGTGTGTGTGGTTAATTGTTGGGCTATAGATAGTGTTGCTTGCTCAGCACATGTGGGTCATCTAGATGTATGGCTACTTTGTAGAGGGAGTAGAGCCTGAAACATGGACAGACAAACAGACGGACATACATACAAAAATACAGACAGACAAACGGACAGATAGACAGACATACATACATACAAAAATACAGACAAATAGACAGAAACACAGACAGACGGACAGACAAACAGACAGACAGACAGACATATGGACATACACACATAAAGACAGACAGACAGATGGGCATACATACATACAGACAGTCATGATGACAGACACAATAATACAAAATGACTGACATAATGACAGACAAAACGACAGACAAACTGACTGTGATAGACTGACCTAGTCGAGTTAAGTTGCTTGAAATTCTTGTTTTCATCATTGCACGTTACTGCACGAGCGACCGGCGTAGCAATTTGTTAGCCAGAGAGATGGCTGATGAATGTCCGATATTGATGATTGTTTTTTGGTTTGCAGTCAATACCGAAATTGGTCTTTCCTGGTGGAGCGTTGATTGGTTGTAGTCCGGGTTTCATGAACATGCCCAAGATTAAGGGCACTCATACAGCGATGAAGAGCGGCATGTTGGCAGCCGAGAGTGCATTCGAGGCCATCACAAGCAAGAATGACAATAACACAAAAGGTTGATTCACGTTTGTTGTATTGCTTATTGAAAGCGAGTGTCTTTGTTTGGTTGAGACAGATGAGGTAGCAAGGTGCTCTGTGTGTAGTGATTGTGTTGCTCATCTGTCTGTCTGTCTGTTAGTTGGTTTGTCTGTGTGTCTGTTTGTCTGTCTGTTGGTTGGTTGGTTTGTCTGTCTGTCTGTCTGTTGGTTGGTTGGCTTGTCTGTGTGTCTGTTTGTCTGTCTGTTTGTCTGTCTGCCTCTTTGTCTGCCTGTCTATATGTATGTATGTGTGTATTTCCATGTACCCATCTGTGTGTTGTGAGTCCATGTTCATACCTCTTCATCTGTCTAAGAGTCCATCTGCCTGTCCAGCTGCCTTGTTTCCTTCACTTCATACAGGCAGACTCTCACATTCCTCGTCTCGGCACTGAATTGACGAACAATAAATATCTCTTTAGGGTTGCTTCTATCAAGCTACGAGTCACGTCTACAGTCCAGCTGGGTGTATGAAGAGCTAAAAGGCGTGCGTAACATCCGTCCTGCTTTCAACACGTCTCTCGGTCTCTATGGAGGTATACTATATATGGGACTTGTATATTTTATTTTACGTGGGAAAGAGCCTTGGACATTAAAACACCATGGTGTTGACTCTGAACACCTCAAGGCAGCAAATGAATCAAAACCTATCGAATATCCCAAACCAGATGGGAAGGTCAGTTTCGACTTGCTGTCATCTGTGGCGTTGAGTGGTACGAACCACGAGTCCGACCAGCCTGCACATCTTACCCTGAAGAATGACTGTGTGCCTGTTGATCACAACTTGGCAATCTATGACGGTCCAGAGCAGAGATTCTGTCCTGCTGGTGTGTATGAGTTTGTTGCCACTGACGATGGGCAGGGACGACGACTGCAAATCAATGCGCAGAATTGTGTGCATTGTAAGACGTGTGACATCAAGGATCCGACTCAGAATATCAACTGGGTTGTACCCGAACCGGGAGGGGGGCCTGCATACAATGGGATGTGAAACAATGGTGTCACCTTGTTATTATTGTTTATTACTGTAAGTTACACCGGTAGCAAAGACTATTCGAGTACAGACTGTTGGGATATGCTAGTATATAACATAGTATATTATATTGCTCTCTTGTCTAGTAGTATACGGCTGTCTGAGGCAGCAACTGTTCAGTCGGAATGCTGGCCAGCTGCAATGGCAGATCTGCTGGTGCAGGAAAGACTGGCAATGGGGGAGACGGGGTGGCTGTGTATTCCGTCCAGACATGCTGCTGTTGCATGAAATGGTCGGAAGGTGTGGGTACAGACATGTGGTGATGTTGATGTTGATGATGGATAATTTCTTGTTGACTATACATGCTTGGAGTGGTGAGTGTTGAGATGGGAGGTAAAACTGTTGAGGTATAGCCAGGAGTAGATGTATGTTCGAGAACTGGAGAGGTGGAGTGTGGTAGACGCGAATAGAGGGAGCCATCGGATAGAGTGTAGCTTGAGTCACTATTCTCAGAGACGTTGTCACCAATTGTATCGAGAAGGTCCAAGATGTTCTCTCCTAAGGCGTCATTGATGACTTGCTGATGCTGAAATTGGTGTAGAGATGTTGCCTTACTTTTTGTCTCGTGATTGTGTTGGAGCGGAGCTTGAGGCCGAGTGGATGCCTTCCAGCTTGATTGAATGTTTGTTTTAGAACCGCCATTTCTTGTCTTTTTTATTGATTTGGACTTTGCGCTTCCTCTCGATGGTCCTCTCGCGTTTCTTAGTTGCTCGTCCTCGTTCTCTTCATCCTCAATATCATCGTCATCCAACAACCAATCCCATCCAATGTTTTTACTCTCTTCGGACACGGATGTTCGTAGAGATGATGAAGAAAGCTCTGCTGCTGACTTGCCAATCGTTTTGAGCTTGGAGAGGCGGCGTTTGAGTTGCCGATCGAGATACTTCTTCAGATTCACTTTGCGGCGTGACTTTCTCGGCTTCCTCAACAGTATGTTCAAATTCCCCGACGCGGCGAGCATGAAGTTACTGAGCGATGGAGCAGCATCATTCTCTTGCGACTGTTGGTAGCACTCGGAACTGCACGCCACGTGGGAAAAATCCGCGTCGCTATGAGAGTAAGGGTAGCTGTAGTCAGAACACGCAGTGTAATTCATGACGCTTCAAGCAAAGAACGACGTTTGGTTATGAGCTGCACGCAGTGACGAGCAACCGTTTGTTGTCATAGAGTTTGACACGTCGTCGAGTGCCAGACGGTTCGGCGGCGGTATTGGCAGGCGACGCGACTGTCACCAACGAATTTTTCAAAAAGAGCGTGAAACGTGACTTGATGAGTAGTCACATACAGCAGGCGCCTGCATTTGCCGCCGCTCGTGACGTCAGTAAAAGTGCACTCCAACATAACGCAAGCGTGAACAGCAACAGTCGCTTGGTGACATCAAATGCAAAGCTGAAGAAATGACCACTCTAACGCATGCGACACGATGAAAAGAGTTATAAGCATCAACGGCGCCTCCTTTGCGGTCTCATCTCAACAGACGGTACGAGTTTACGCCTCTAAGCGACAACGAAATTCCAAGAACAACAATTTCGTAATATGCTTTTCACGATCGACGTCATATCCACATTGGGCTTCCAGCGCATTCGCAATAGAGAGACCTGACCGACAGTGTGAGTTGTGGCAACCGGTGCCATACACATCATATTAATCGAAAACTAACAGCAATTACCGTGCAAAAGCAGCAAATAGCGTTAAAACTTATAAAATTGATAGAAATCTATAAATTGTCTTTCCTGTCTCTCTAAAACGTCTCCGAATCGAAGTCTCGGTCGGCGGCAGCTTCCAGCGCTTTGTCGTGGCTTCCGTAGTAAACTATTTTCAATTCCTACCTCTAGTCATCTTTCACTGAAACCGGCAGGAAAGGAAGTTATTTGTCTGCTGCTGATATCCGATTGTGTAAGGCGAGTAGTGCGAAAGAGGCTTCGTGCCCGAAGATGTAAAGGTCGGTGTGGGTTGCTGTGACTTTGTCGGCCATTGTGCGCCGCAATTTCCCAACTGTGGCCACGCATTTCGTTGTTGCTGTTGGTATTGATAGTCTAACGCCGCACTGTTGCCTAGCGTCAACTCGTATGGTTTCTCAGGCAGGTCGAGCAGCTCTAGAAGTGATGAGGAAAGAGAAGCATCGGGGTTCGTAGTGAGAACATCGCTAATGTCCTTGTCCGAGAGCTGCGAGAGAGGCGAAGGTGCACCGTCACTGCCCGAGCAAGAGCTCGCGTCTCCGTCCGACCATTTGTCCCACAGCTCCGCCACGTCAGCGTCGAGCCAATCGAGAGCGGCTATGACTTCACACAGCTGGTCGCCAGCGTTTGTTGAGGTTTCGATGCCTCTTTGCTGTTGGTAACGCGCCTGAAGTTGTCGTGACGTTGCGGCAGGCGTCTGGTTTTGCTGTCTAGCATAGGGACTGACACCACCATTGGCGCACGCTTTAGCGGGGTTATTCATCCACGCCAAGTTGAGAGCAAACTGATCGACACCGGCCGAGGATGCTCTCCCTGCAGATGCCGGTCTCCTTAAGTGTTTCTGAAGGTAGCGTCGATGATTGACCTTGCGTCTTGACTTGCACGGGCGATCCATTGCCAGCTTGATGTTTGTCGACGCAACGTTGACGAAGTTGAGCAGAGAAGTGGTCGTATCAGATGATCCGTTTAGGTTCGCACTAGATTCGCATCTGACAGTATCAACAGCAGCCATTGCCATCGGATCTTTACAAGACACCTACACAGTCTACACGAATCAGAGAGATTATCACCGAAGACCAGAGTGCCAATGAAGTTGAGTGCAAGAAGAAGTTCTTATATACCGAGTTGTTCAGCTAGGCAAACGCTCTAATTAGTGGGCGGCCCTCCTCTCATTTGTCTCTCACAACCTTTGAGGGTTTTGTTAGTAGCGCCGACCTCGAGGCCGCTCTACTGTCTGATTCGCTGTAGCCTTACAGCAATGTGTTAGCACGGAACATAAGCGCATCGCATAATCGCATTAGGCGTCATTGCCGCTAATAGTTTCAAAACAGAACGGACGGGACATAATCGCTAATAGCCGCACGACTAGATTACTCTATTCACCCATTACGGTCTCCTTATCACACGAACAGAGCGCAACCATGCTGTTGCCACTCTTAAGCGTTTACTGTTTGCATCAAGTGCCACCACAATTCCTCTCCTCTAATATTCTTTAATCAATAGTATCCATATATTATTTGGTGGTTTTATCAGTTGCAATGGATCGCTAGCGACATGACTACCACGGTAGCGGTTGCTGGTGACCGCTTTCCGCCAGACGATACGGTAGGGAGTATGAAGCCATTCTCACACGGCCCACACGCACAGACAGGCCTCCACATGGTGTACGTCTACGCCCTCGCGGTCTCAGCCCGTGCAGCATAGCCAACCAGACGGAAGTCAGAGGAACGAGCCAAGATTGGAAACGCGATCACTTGTTACCAGAATTAAGGCCTCTATAATAATTGATGTCGCTACTATTGTGTTTAGATCATACGGATGGGAGATAAGGAAATAGGAAGAAGAGAAGTAGCCAGAAAGACCGCTCTAGGAACCTGCTGACAATTGGAACCAAAACTGGGCAAAACTTAATGTCAATATGGCCCACATCTTGGGCGTGAAAACAATTCCGAGAAGCGAGAATAGTGCAATAGAGTTTATGTTTGTATACTTTACTATGTCCATTTACTGCCTCTGAACCTCGTGCGCATGTCGATCTGTAAAAGAGAAACAGAATACTGTAGATACATGCGTAGGTCACATACATAAACTGATGGTTAATTTGAGGTTGTTAGATGACTGTAGGCTCAACAGGTGGACAGAAATACAGTTTGCGTGGTAGCTGAGTGGGTGATGAACAGAAATAGAAAGGTTGGAGGTGTACACCAAAATGGGGTCAATTAAATAGCAAACATTTTTGACTAGAAGCAAACATGTCTGTTTGTTCTATTGTAAACGAGCAATTAGAGTTTGATTAAAAATGCCAATAAACCACAAAGAGAACAGTCAGTCGCCAATGTCTCTGTCTTACATTTTGGTACTAAGACATTTTCTCAGTCTGTCTGTCTGTATGTATGTTGTCTGTCCATCTGTCTGTCTGCCTGTCTATGCACGTTTAGGTGCATTTCCAACAACCTGTTTGATTGTTAATACGCATTCTTATCTTCCTTCGTACTCGAAAACCTCTACACCATTCTTCAATAACCCATTACCGACCATTCAGTCAGCAACACAACTATCATGTGCCAACTACTGCAACCATCACTAAACGACAGCGACTTCACTTTTAGTGGAGCATCCATCACCAGACCCTTTCTCAAGTGACTCACAATTCAGCCAATTTTCATTAAATAATTAATCAATTAATATACTATTGATGTGTCTTTGAAGTTTCTCGTTATAACTGTTTCCACTTAGCCACGCCCAAATAACGCGCGTTAGGGCCAACAGGTTCAAATTTATTTATTGCCTCTGTGAACCAGCTAACGTTTCAGTAAACATGGTGTACTTTCACAACGTTTGTGTATCTAATGTGTCTAGACTGCAGTGGACGGTAAGTCATTAACTAAATATCAAAATTCATGATATTTACCAGTGATCTCTTGCATTCAAAAAAAGATTTTTGAACGGCTCTGCAATCTTCGTCCACACCAGGGCTCGTCCACTTAATGCATTCTCTAGGCGTCATGTTCAACTAAAAAATAATTATATTTGTATAGAAATTTCTTTCATGTTTTCGTATCACAATGATTGCACGTCTAAACCTACCTTTCTTACACAATCGGATGCCCTCAAACAATCTATCAGTTGTTGTTTCGTTCTACTACACAAGTGTCTCGCCTCGTCCATCTCGTTCGCCGCCATTTTGACTGAACATGCGCGATGCGTTAGGGCGTGGTGAGGATGAGATTCAACCAAAAGGCGTTATATGCGCTTGCTGAAAAGTGTGAAGAGGGATTCGACAGAGAAGGAGTTCTTTTTATTAAAGAATATACAGGACTGTTTCGGAGACGCAGTTGAGGGACATTTTGTGGTTAGATCATGAATAATAGCGTTGAGGTGTGTCTTTCTTGCTCTAGACTATGTTCAACGTTGGTTTAAACTCAAAGGAAATATTCTCTTCTACCTGAAGACACAAGAAAAGGTCAATCTATCTCTTCCCGCCTTTTCATCTAATACATTTCTTTCATCAATTTTCTTTGACAGACTTCAATTCCCGTGGGAGCGTTGCTATTGGAGAATTGCCGCGTTCGAATAGATCCGTCCAATGAGAAGAGCCCGTTCGCATTTGTTCTGTGTGAGTAAGTGAGTGAGTGAGTGTGTCAGTAAGGGATATCACCTGTTGTATGGTCTCATTCTGTTTCCTGGAACGGCTCTCTTTGGGTAAGGGCAGAGAGCTTGGCGCAGACAAGGAGGCAAGAAGCCTGGCAATCTCTCAAGACAATTAGATCCATTTAAATCTGGGCTGGCGATTGAGACACAAATGATAAACAGACAGAGAGCTTTAGTGGGATTCTCTCGTATCTCTGACTCATCATCAGCGTCTTCTTAGACGCATCAGACCGGAAACGGTTCCGAATTACTAAATTGAGTGGACGGAAACTCGTGCAGTGCGTTGTCATTGTCTAGCGCTACATCTGACTCAACGTGGGATTCAATGTTTGTGGTTGTTTTTAGCACCTTGTAGTTTATGAAATCAATAGAGTAAACTGTAGGTAGGGCGGATAGGAGTTTATTCTATTGTTGTCATGTATTTCCATCTCTTGCTAGACAGAGACATGCAGACAGAACTCTTTCTTTGATCAATTTTGTTTATTTAGTGTTTGAGTCGGATAGCTCTCCTTGTTCTTTCTTTTGTTTATCTGATAAAGACAGACAAGAATGGGTGGCAGCACTCAAACGAGCGAGGTGAACTTGTGTCTTAGTTTAACAAGTAAAAGGATGAGTGTGGAGTGTATGTTGGTTGTTTAGCTATGAAGACCTTCGAGTTACGTTGTTTGATTTACGGAGCAAACTGATGGATCTGACAGGAGAGGTAGACGTCATGGTTATCTGGCCGTTTAATTACTATCGTGGGCTATCAGGCTGTGTGTGTGTGTGTGTGTGTGTGTGTGTGTGTGTGTGTGTGTGTGTGTGTGTGTGTGTGTGTGTACGCACGCACGTGTGTGTATGTATGTGTGTGTGCATGTGTTGTATGTATGTATGTATATGTACCAGTGTTCTCGCCAGGAGAAGTAGTCAGTGGGTCGGCGCCGAAGGCGTCGAAAAATTTTGGGGGGGGCCTGGTCTTGTTTTTGGTAGGCGTCGTCATTTTTGTACTTTTATTCGCCAATCGAATTGTGCGAGAGTAACCATAATGACTAAGCTTATCACCTATCGCGAAAGATACGTCTCTTTTTTTTCTTGGCCCACAGTTTCACAGCCGAGTGAAAAGGAAACTCGGCAACATCTGGACCTTCCACTGCGATCCGTAATAAAGCATCTAACGTATCTTCCTTCAGTCTGTAAGATCGGCGGTCTTGTCATGCTTCTGACACAAAACGCAAAGCATGTCTTTGCTTTGGCTGTCGTAACGAAGCCATTCCATTAGACCAACTCGCCACTCGGAACGAAATCCCACCGACTGCTTCGATGACGTCGACGAAGACGATTTTCGCGAACGCGACGACTGCTTTGAAGAGGAACTCTTGCCCAGAGAGTCAGCTGTTGACAGCAGCTCGACTTCGCTTTCATCGCTGGACTGTGCGACTTCCTCTTCCAACTTGACCGAGATTTCGACGTCCGATTCGCTGGACGAATCGCTTTGTAGTCTTGGTCGTTTCGGCGACGATCTCGGCGACGAAAGAGCATCAGCAGGCTTGAAGAACCGACGAATAGACATGTCGTAAACAAAGTCAAAGCCGGGGAAGCAACAAATTGACGGTTACCCGGATAATACAAAAGATGACTACAGTACAAAAGCGTTTTAGGCGTTCATCCACACAGCAAGGGTCGGGCAAGGCCGCTGGTGGGGCGGAAGCCGGCAACTGTGGGCTCGTCCGACCCGCGCCGACCCACGTAGCGAGAACCCTGATGTACGTGTGTGTGCATGTTTGTATGTATGTATGTATGTATGTATCTGTGTATGTCTTTTACTCAATCGTCACCAACACTATACACTATTATCACATCATTTCATTCTCACGCCTCATTTAATTCTTGTTTCTTTACAGGATCCTCTAGTCGAAGACTCATGTTCTTTCTCTCCTCCTAAGGATCCAATTGAAGACAAATCAGTAAGTACACTTAAGGAGCACTTAAAGCCCACAGTAAACCAACTCACTTTGTTACATGGTGTCTATCATAGTCAAAGCCATCATCATCTCTTTCACTAATTGATGAACCACTCGGTAATCAGTGTGTGTGTGTGTGTGTGTGTGTGTGTGTGTGTGTGTGTGTGTGTGTGTGTGTGTGTGTGTGTGTGTGTGTGTGGTGCTGTAGCTCAATTGGTTAGAATGCATTTGGAGATTGAAAACATTCGAGACTTTGCAGGGTTGCAGGTTCAAGTCACAGTGATGGCGAGCTATGGCATAATTTCCTTAAGCAAGAAACTTACACACAATTGCTTCTCTTGACTCAGGAGTATAAATGAGTACCTGGTCGTTGACTGGGGTGGACATGACCACTGGCTTAGCAGTAACATCATGCAGGAGACGGGTACTTGTGGGCCTTGTTGTCCAGTCCCAAAGCTTTGCCATAGTCAGTGCCCCTGGATGACTCTGGCCAAGCTCCAGGTGGATTGTAGCGCTGGCTCTAAACCTCCACGTAGCGCATGGAGGCCCTGTCTCAGGGGGGCTATCTCCGCAACTAACTTTAAGGTTGACGTCATTCACGAATGACGTGGAGGGCTTGACATTTGTCCATTTTGTCCATTTTGTGTGTGTGGTGCGATAGCTCAGTTGGTT
This sequence comes from Corticium candelabrum, assembly GCF_963422355.1. Classification (NCBI taxonomy): domain Eukaryota; kingdom Metazoa; phylum Porifera; class Homoscleromorpha; order Homosclerophorida; family Plakinidae; genus Corticium; species Corticium candelabrum. The sequence goes on along the minus strand of NC_085098.1, from coordinate 7,930,081 downwards.
AGAGAGTCACCTTATGGAGTGTTTACATCCGGGACCTTGAAGAGTCACAAGTTCAAGTCACAGTGATGGCGAGCTATGGCATAATTTCCTTAAGCAAGAAACTAACACACATTTGCTTCTCTCAACTCAGAAGTCTAAATGAGTACTGCAGTGCTCAAAATAACGGTCGGACATCGAACATTGTCCGACCATTTTTGCCACTTGATGGATCAACTCTGATTGTGTTCGGACAAGCTCTATCTAATAGGAATGGTTTAAAATGGTTGCCCTTTTGTTGTTCAAGTACCTTGTGTAGCTAGAGCGGAAAAGGAATGAACAATTTATTAGCACGTACTGCTTTTTCCTTTGCCTGCATGTTTGTTGCCAATTAAGTATAGCCACCTGCTGTGATAAGGTTACTTTGTAATCATATAATAATTGGTAAGCTTGCTGTAGTTAGCGAAAAGGCACTACATGTGCACAGGTGTGAAAACAAGTGCAAGTAAAATCATTGGGGCTAGCTGTAAAACTGCTACACACTCATCTACAATCTCATACTTTGTTGTGCCTATACCTGATCTAACAGCTAATTTTCTTTGCCCTACCACTTACTTCCTCAAATTAGCTAACCAAAGGTCAAACATGCTCCCAAACAAATTAGTGTGAAATTGTATGTTTTAGCTGTATCATCGTTAGCAAATCATGAAAGCAAAATGTAAAAACCATATATATTTGGGTCTGCTAATTTGTCTGTGATGGAGACAAAAATCGTCACACAAAAAATCAATGACAAAATCAAAGCAAGTCTAGTGCCACTTGTCATAAAGACAACTGTATGCTATCACTAATGGAGGAATTTGAAGTTTGGATAGGATCAACTGAAATAGACTAGTTTATTTATTAAATGAGTGTAAATCCACTATCACAGGCATCTCAGAGCTTTCATGTACAAAACAGCGTACTAGTCTAGTAGGTCTCTTACGCATAAAGTGCAATGTGTTACACACAATGGTCTAGAATTGCAAAAGTGCCAGCGAATACTACAAGAAATCCCGTGGTTAACATATACATTGTAATGAATTATTTTTTGATTTTGCTGTCACCAGCAAAGTAGAAGCTGCACAAAGAGGAGACAGCAGCATGTCAGAGAGGTTCCTATTATGAGTAGATAACAAAATGTAATAAAAATCTGGCAGAGATTGCCAATTGGCAAACAAGTGGTATTTTATTAATTATAATATTATAAGGCCACAACGAAAAAATTGTCTGATTGGGGTAACATGCAGAGGAAAAAGACGGGTGGGCGGAGTTTTTATTTTTATTTTTATTTTTTTAATTATTATCAATCATCATGTTTGAAGAAAGTGTCTGTCGTCGCAGTTTGCATGCTGCATGAGTACATTGTCCACTCGATCATCGAATCCAACCTCTTGCAACACCTCACGAAGACTACAGTTGCGAGACACACGAAGAATCTTTGCCATCTCTGAAATCGCGTGTCCCTCGGACACGGATATGCACAGGGCAACAGTAGACATCTTATTTCTCAGCATGCGCATGCGCAAAAAACAGCGGACGTCCAAACACAGCACGCTGAGTACATCATCCACTTGATCACTGAATCCATCTTTCTGCAAGACTACAGTCGCTAGACACACAAAGAATCTTGCCATCTCTCAAAACACTTGCCCCCCTCGAACAGGTATGCCCAAGCCAACAGAAAACATATTTAAATAAAAGAAACTCAGCTGCT
>NC_085098.1:7915849-7923349 GCF_963422355.1 Corticium candelabrum | reverse complement strand
CATACGGTTGTTCAGTGGTGAGGCTGACACTGTCTGTTATGTGTAGGTTGGTGTAATCGAATGTCGCTTTAAATCTATAGGGCGGCCTTGCTAGACCAGAGCTAGTAGAGGAGGATGAGGATGAACCGTTTCGTGTCTGGTGCGGTCTTGTTGGAGAGCTAAGGTCTCTGATGTGCATGCCAATTCTAGCCTTGACAGCAACAGCGTCCAAGGCAACACAAGAAATTGTGAGTTGTTTAGGAATGTCTGGCAGATGCTATGTGATTACTAAGAGCCCAGAGTGTGATAACATCTTCCTAGCTGTGCAGAGAGTACGTTCTGATGTTGAAGTTACCTTCGATTTTTTTGCTGAGGCTAGTAAAGTCCAAACAAATCAACTGTCCAAGGGTTCTTGTCTACTGCCGAACACAGAGTGTGTGCTCCTTACTGTTTACCCATTTCCACTATGAACTAGGTGACAAGTCTTACTGGCCAGAAGGTGATAAAAAGGCACAAAATCGAGTTGTGGAAATGTACCATGCATGTACTCCAGACAGCAACAAACACATCATTTTGCACATATTTGATTCATCAGCAATGGCTAGCATGTTGTCAAGGTTGGTGAGAACAGACTCTAAACTCACTGATGCTCTGCTTACTTGCTGTGCTGACTGGATTAACACGTTAGCACCCTGGTTTCTTATCATCTCTTTGATGAAATAGTTGTTGTGCTCCACCATCAAGTCCAAGGGGATGTTTCTACCAAAACCACCATGCAAGTTGAATGTTCTATTCCACAGCTGCCTGTAAGCATTCCATGAGCTTAGAAGAGCCAGCTGATCAGCTTGAAAAAGAAATGCTTCCAAGGCATATTTAGTTCTGCCAGCCTCTTTGAAGTGAAGCATTTTAAATTTCCAGATTCGTAATAGCCTTGGTTCATCTATTTGATGGACTGAATCTTGGAAGTTACGCTCTAACAGAGCCATTTTCATAAAATTGCAGCTATAGTTGAAAACATGGTCGTCATTGTACTGTCGTTCTTGACTGCATACTCTATCTGACACTTGGGTTTAATCTAGATCTGAAGGAACATGAGTCAGGCAATGTGCTAGTTGCTCATGACACCTTCTGTTATCAGCTGAAGAGAAGCTCTGGCCACAAGTAGTTACATGACATGGAAAACTGTGTGCGTGCATGAGATTTCAAGGTGTCTGTTGTACAGTTGCTGCCTTTGGGTCATGTGGTGGAGGCTCCTGTTCTTGTGCTACAACTACTGCTGATGTAGTGGCATGCTGATGTACTAGCATGCTGATGTAGTGGCTCTGACTGCATTTCATCAAGTGGCTCACCCTCACTAAGTCTATCAAGTACTGTTTGGGCTTGTTGTGATGGCTGTCCTCTCTGAACAGACTGATGGAAGCTGACACTATCTTGTTCCAGATGTTCCCACTGCAGAACAAACTTATCCATGATTTTGATGATCTCTCCATGAAACCACTCTTCCCATTGATGTTCAGGAAATCCTGGTGGGACAGCATCCATGTCTTCGGGCCCCTCATACCAAAATGATGCAAAGCACAAGCAATGACATATCCGTCTAGGACATCTTGAAGAAAGCTATTGCATGCCCTATAGTTCTTATTTGTGTCACAGAAAACATTTCTTTGATCCAGTTTGTTTCGGAGATTGTACATTTTGCCCAAGTCACCACTGCTGTTTGTCCTGTAGAATTTTGCATAGATTAAATTGACAAAATTCATCATGCAGTGAAAGTCTTCTGCATGTGGCAAGAGTGCTTGCAAGTCTCTGATATGGCACCAGACCATTGATAACAGCCCTTTGAGTTCCATGCACGCTCAGCAGTGAGCTGATCACCACCAAACTGCAAGCGCACAAGAGGTTGAGATGTGGCATTGTCACCATCGTCAAACTGATATGGAACATATCTTTTATTGAGATGAGACATTATCTCCACCATGTCTTGTTGTTTGTTTTCATTTAACTCAAGAAGACCTAGACAGTGTCTCTCTGACTTCCTACTGGCATCAAACATGTGATCATGGATGATGTGCTGTATCACAAACTTTGAAAACTGTGCAAATGCAAGGAGAAACTTAGTGATCACTCTAGAAACAAGCACCGCGAACTCATCACGAAGGTATTGGTGATCACTAGCAGATGGAAGAAATGCTGCATCAGAGACTGCCAGATGGAACATCGTGGTCTGTCCTTGGACAAAACACTTGGCGGTACAACCCTTTCGTCAGTTGACATAAGATTAAACCAGTGCAAGGACTTGTTTCTACGATCAAGTGTCATATACTTTGTTTTGATTCCTAGATCCACATTGTCACCAGTCATCTGGTATAGCTTTATGCAAAAGTCTGCACCAGACAGAGCACCAGAGTTACATTCTACTGACCCAGGCAATGAAGGCATGCTAATGCCATGTCCACTCGTAGGACATTCTGCTTGTTCAGCTTCCCCACTAGCTACGTGTGTAAACTGGCCTAATCTGTGCATGCTCTCTATGCACTCCTTCCAATGAATTAAAGAAGAATCAAAGGTGCTGGCTATTTGCTTAAGCTTTACAAGAGTACGTTTATGAGACATTGCCAGGCCAAGCCTGTTTAGCCTCATAAAAGCTTTCTTCTTCGCTCCTGAATTATGCATGACTATACTGATAATGTATTGCAGGGCAGACATGTGCTGATTTCTTGTTTTCAGAAGACAACCAGCAGCCACACTAAGACGAGTTAATATACTGCTGCACATAGTAGGTGACTGCCACTGTGAGCATGCAGCTGCAGTGATCAACTTCCAGAAAGTTGGAGCAGACCCTGCTAATTCGTCTGCCACAGTCTCAATTTTTAAACTAGTTAATTCTGAGAGTGATGTATTCCTCAGAACACAATTGGATGATGGTGTGCACAGATTCTCACACTCCTTGTTTACTGTCTTGCAAAGGCAGTCAGTGACTTTCAACATAAGATCAGGGACTTTGTAGATGGCTCTTGCCAGTTTGTTTATTTTCCCAGTAGCCAATGACCTCCCTATGCCTGCCAAATTGGGATTGAGAATCCTCTTATACTCCCTGGACGGGTACTTCACAGTGATCTAAAAGCCAAATACAGTTTAATTAAGTTAAGGATTATCAAGACATGAATACCAATAGTCCATTTCATTTAATTAGTTACTATATGCATTGTCATGCATGCTTCAGTTGTGCGATTCCTGCATGTAGCTGCTGTTGAGGTTTACTTGTTCAGTGTACACCAGGCTCATTGTAGAGAATCAGGCAGAACGACGTTTTGGATAAATTTTTCCCTTATATATATATATATATATATATATATATATATATATATATATATATATATATATATATATATATATATGTTGCAAATACATATAGCTCTGCTTTAAACTACCAAACAATTGGTATATTGTTCCATTAGCATAAGATTCCAAAAGATGCACAAATTTAGGATAAGCCTTTGGCATGAGCCGTCTTGACTGTCATGTGCAGTGTGTAAGGTATTTAACTGTAGTACAAAGTACACATGTACATTACAGTCTAGTACAAGTGCGACTCTATACGCATACTGTATGCAGGAATGGTATGACGTTGTACATTATCAAACCTTACATTAAAATTGTCTGAGATTCCAAGGATCTAATGCACATTAAAACCTGGACAGCCGCTGGTCGCATAATGTCCGGATTAGGGAGGTTTGAGTGAACAGTCAACAAACTTCCTTTGGTCTCATGCATGCTAGAGAACCCCAAATCGTTATTTTCGACATGTTTCAAGGTGGACATTCACCTCCTAAACGCTTACACCTATAGATGGTCTAGCTACTGTAGCTCATACTTCAAATTATTATAATAAGATTGTGACTGCATCACCTGTCAAGCTTTTATCATCTAGATCCCAATCCCCTACCTATGCTTCCAAGCCATGTACAGTGAATTATTGTTTTATGCCATTAGTCAACAGACCAACAAAACATGAGTTACATGTACAGATGCATGTGTACAATACTGTATGTGTTATATTTTCGGCATTTTAAAATTTTGGTAATTCAGAAGGAAATACCTTTTGGTATAACCTAATTTTGGTAAGACGAGGAGGTAGCCTCGAACTTCCAGACCAGAGAGCACACGAAGGGCGTGAACTCCAGTCTGGACCAAGTCGATACTAAAATGATTTCGGAAATAGCCCTTCTAAGCCAATCAGCTTCTACAACCCGAATCTCGGTTGTAAATTCTGATTGGCTTAGCAATAATTGGTTGTACTAAGTGCACTAGCACTGATTGTGGGCGGCTGAGTGCACGCCAGAACAATGACTGAACTCTGCATGCCAGAACAATGATTAGAGTCTGCACACACACATCTTAGTTTTAGTTTCAGCTTCAGTTCTTCAATATTTTCAAGCTTGCGGTGAGAGGACATGCACAGCAGCATCGCCAGACCATCACCTTTGACAACTGGTCGAGCGGTAGTCTCGCTAGTCGAGCGGTTAGACTAGCTAGCGATCTGCCAAAGAATCAAAGAGCCGTGGTTTCATGCCGTCCACCAAGATATCGCCGCAAACACGGCAGACGTCTCTTCTTTGTTCGTGAGATCTCATGGCATTTACAAATGATATGTTGATCTAGGTAAAACGATCCTATGCTGGTAGACACCATTTAGCACACTATTGATAAATACTTCCGAAATCATTTTAGTATTGACTTGGTCCAGACTAGAGTTCGCGTGCTTCGTGCGCTCTCTGGTCTGGAAATTCGAGGCTAACGAGGAGGCACAGACTTGGTGTGGCAGAAGTAGAAGAAATTTTGGGCGTGACGTGAGATCTAGTACTGTACCGCTTGCCCATTACCTATAGTGTCATAAACTTTGTGCACCTTGGCTCTTGCATTTGTGGGTTGCTCTGGGGAGGCTTGTTTCTCCAAGCAGGCAGTTCTCATCATTGTGCGCTAAACTTCTGGGAGTTTGTGAAGTAGCCGGTTTACTTTGATTCTATTGGTGCCTTCTGCACCTGAAGTACAGAACTTAGAAAATGTTAGGTGTTATCTTACTTTAGATAAAGAAAAGTCACACCGAATTTACCGAAAAATAACACGAAAATAACATGTTATACACTATTTGTACAGTACCATGTCCAAAGATTGTGTTATAAGTAATTAATTAAACTGCCTTTAGGATTATTTTTCTATCACATTAAGGCAATTATATATATGAGCACTATGCAACATGATGAAGCAGTGTAACAAATATCCATCCATGTGCTACTGGCAATTAACAGGTTTTTAATTATAACTTTATTTTAATAGGTTAAAAGGGAGTTAATTCCAGTTAGTATGCACCTAATTTGACAAAAGCATTAAATTCCTTAGGGTCGTTCCTTCCAACACCATCTTCACTTCTGTAACAAACCATGCAATAAAGACAATCTAATTAATTTGTGTCTAGGCAGTGACTAACCTGTCTGATTCATGAAATTCAGGGTAAGGAAAGCAATCTGAGATGGCAAACCCGTAGTTGCAACAGCTTCAATGTGTATGGAACTGGCACGTAGAGGTTGTTCTGCAGATAGCGCTGTTTCAAACGAACCGCTGCCTGCATGGAAAAATGAGCCCTGTTGAAACTAACATTTTCAGGATATAAACAGAACTGTACCAGTGTTGTCCACATCGAAGTGGGCAAGAGAATCACTAGATATTTCCTTGCGTACATCCAAAGACAAGAGAGGTGTGACCTCACAATTGTCAACACCAAACAAATGCAGGTCTCTTTCCGGCTGGGAGTTGAAGAGAGATCTGGTAGCCTTGGATCTAGATGGCTGTCCATCGCTACTGCTGTTGCAGAAAACTAAATGATCCTACTGTATTGCCCGATGAGCTCTAGAGCTGTCACTTACCTATGGTTAGACACCTTGTTCCTGCTAGGTGAAGCAGGGCTGACAGTTTGGTCTGGCTTCTTGCTAGTTTGCTGGATCGATGGTGTTCCTGGAGATTGTTGCCGTCTCCTCTTAAATCTGCAAGTCATCGCTGTTTGACGGCTAGCACCACATAGCAAAGTCCTGGTTTCCTCAAGCTGACGATGGAGACGCTCAAATTTTAGGAGCTGGTTGCGGCAAGTGGTACAAACAAACTGAGGAAAGCCATCATCTTCGTGAACAGCAAGAGCTGTAGCTTCTTGCAGAAGACCATGGAGACATGCAGTGGTGTGAAACAGACTAACGTTGTCCCTCCTATCTTTCCTGAATTGTGTTCCACATATTCGGCAAACATCTGATGAAGGCTTCTTTGGCATTCCAAAATTTGCCATAGTAGCTAGCTGCAGACGCGAAGGACAAAGAATATAGCCTGAGGAATTGTCCCATGAGCTCTATTAGTATGTTGATGTAGGAAATATGATTATCAAATTGCCTATTTTCGAACTGGCTTTCTATAGAAGCGCTCCCAGACGTTTCTTCCCGCCCACCTTTGCCCTTTCCCCGCCTACTCTGTGCTTTGTATGTAGGCGCCTGTAGAAACATCTGGGATCCGAGGCTACCTCTACTTTGACTCTGTGATTCGACTTGTCATTACTGATCACCAACCAGTTGTAGGTGTGTGCTTGTCATATCTTTTGGACGCTGACCTGGTAGGAAACAGGAAGAAGCTTACATCAGAGGTGTCAGTGTCAGACCTTGAATATGCTGATGATATGGCATTGATATCTGATTCTTATGAAAGTCTATCCTCCTTGCTGAAATCTCTGGATTCGTCTTGCCATCACATGGGGCTTACCATCAACTACAAGAAGACCAAGCTTCTAGCTGTCCTACCTGGAGCTGATGCCCATTCTCCATCTCCCATTTCTCTGCATCCTGATTGTGATCCAATTGAGGTGGTACCATCCTTTCAGTACCTTGGAAGTTATCTTTCTAACAACTGTACCTTGGACGTTGAGATATCAACACGGATCACCAAAGCATCTCAGTCATATGGGTCACTTAACCGCATCCTTTGGCACCAGAGGAAGATCAAGTCTAGTACCAAGCTGAACATCTTTGTCTCTGTAGTTCTTTCCACCCTCTTATGTGGTCTGGAAACAGCAGTACTTCTGGAGCCACAGATACATCGGTTACAGAGTTTTGTGATGAGAAGCCTCCGCTCCATCCTTGGAGTGTCCCTATGGGACGGGAAGAGAGACACCTCCATCAGAAAGATAGCCCAACTACAAAGAATCTCCACCATGCTGACACGGAGACGTCTTCGGTTATTGGGTCACATCTTGCGCATGGATGAGTGTCGTCTACCAAGGAAGCTTTTGGTGTGTGCATCACCCCAAGGTAGACGTTCAGTTGGAGGCCAGAGGATGAGATGGAACGATTTAGTACTGAGGGATTTGAGGAATTGCAATCTTGATGGGGTTTGGAGGATACTAGCAGAGGATAGGAATGAGTGGAGGAATCAGATCTGGGCTGCCACACAGGAAGTAAATTTCAAGAAGGAAGAACAAGAGAAATA
>NC_085098.1:7895849-7908349 GCF_963422355.1 Corticium candelabrum | reverse complement strand
ACTTAGCCACCCACGAGGATTTCACACGTGTGCAATCAGCGTTAGTGCACTTAGCATAAACAATTACTGCTAAACCAATCAGAATTTACAACCGACATCTCGGTTTTAAGGAGGTGATTGGCTTAGAAGGCTATTTCCGAAATCATTTTAGTGTCGATTTGGTCCAGACTAGAGTTCGCACGCTGCGCGCGCTCTCTAGTCTGGAAGTTTGAGGCTAGAGTACCTGGTCATTGAATGGGATGGCAAAGGCCCCGACTGCGACAAAGTCCATGAGCCACTGGGGTCCAGGTGGGACTTCGGGTGCCCACACCACAGTTGGTGTTGCAGTTGGTGCTCCTGCGAGTACTTGGCCAGGCTTCAGGAGATTGCTCAGCACAGCCTATAGCTCTTGCTGCACAGTGCATAGAAACTCAGCCAACTGGCTGGGGGACGTAACCATAACGAACGGCAGCTCCTTATTCATCCATTTTGTGTGTGCATGTGTGTGTGCCAGTGTGTGTGCTCCTTATTCATCCATTGTGTGTGTGTGTGTGTGTGTGTGTGTGTGTGTGTGTGTGTGTGTGTGTGTGTGTGTGTGTGTGTGTGTGTGTTGTGTGCGCATGTGCTTATACTTAGTTCATTTTAGGTGTCTGGTCTTGTGACGTGTTTCATTCTCCATTTGAAAGAGCATCTCGTGAAGTCAATGTTTATGCAGCAGCTGTCTCACCTCGGCTTTCTAGCTCACTGGGAATCTCTATTGAGTACACACGGGGAGGAGATGGGCATGTTGGAGGACTGCAGTGCAGCAATTGATGAGCTAAACAAAACAGTTGTGTTCAAAGTAAGATGAAATGAGCATCAGTGCGTCTTATTGTCAGCAAGTCTGTTTTGTAGTTGATTATGTCAGAAGACAATGAAATGCCAGTCATCACAGGCACGAGGTACATTGGAGGAATGCATCTTACAGTACACTAGACTATTGTATGGGAGGGATGCATCTCACAATACACTAGACTATTGTTTTAGACGGATGCATCTCACAATACACTTGACTATTGTATTGGAGGTATGCATCTCACAATACACTAGACTATTGTATTGGAGGGATGCATCTCACAATACTCTAGACTATTGTATTAGAGAGATGCATCTCACAATACACTAGATTATTGTATTGGAGGGATGCATCTCACAATATACTAGACTATTGTATTGGAGGGATGCATCTCACAATACATTAGTAACTATATTTTATTGTTTATAGATCAAACCTAGAAATATCTATTCCTCTGAAGCCAACTAAATTTCAGTTGATACCCCAAGAACTCCAGCAAGGTCGACCTATTCGAGTTTGTGTCATTCTCTTCACTCAAGGCATCAATGAGCAGCAATCATTTGCAGACCGGTTTGGAGATGCTGGAATACAGCATGTTATTAATATCGAGAGCATGAGCCGGCTAGAGACGTATTACGAAAGCTATCGGGATCTTCTAACTCTACGATGTTAGTGCAGCATTATGTCAATATAAGTTTAGCATTGGACTATGCAGGTTGGCAGGTGTGTTGGTAAACAGACTAACAGGGAAGGTAAATGGACAGGTAGACAGACAGGTCCGCACACAGTTAGTTGGCTGGCAAATGAACAGCCAGTCTGACAGACAGACAGACAGGCAGGCAGGCAGACAGACAGACGGACAGACAGACAGACAGACAGACAAACTGTTTGTTATTGTTTAGTAATAATACAATTGTCATGTGTGATTTTGTTTTTTGTTTTAGCATCTCGTGTTAGTCGTGATATTCCTGACTTAGCGCGTAAAGTCGAACAGCTAAGAACCAATGTGAATTCACGGCGAACTAAAAATGTCGACATTTTAATTCTGAGCGCCGAGGTGTGACCACAGAGACATTAATTCATATCTACTCACCTCTCAGTCCGTTCATTGACACGTCTTTTTTGTTCAGTCATTATTGTTTGTTTGTCTTTGTTGTTCTTGTTTTGGATTCTAACGTGTTTGACTTGCTGTTTGTCGTAGGTTTGTCGTAAATTGAATGGTGGCCGTCTGACAAGCTGTAAATCAGCGAAAGATCGGTCGGCAATGAGCGTGACGCTTGAGATGTGTTCAATACTGCAGAAAGAACACAACCTTCATCCGGCCGCTTTTGAACAAGCACTTGATACGATAAGGAGGTGAAAACACAATTTTATTATTGTTTGCTTGAGTGTGTAATGTATCTGTCTGTCCGTCCGTCCGTCCGTCTGTCTGTCTGTCTGTCTGTCTCTGTGTCTCTCTGTCTGTCTGTCTGTCAGTCTTTTTTGTCTCTCTGTCTGTCTGTCTGTCTGTCTGTCTGTCTGTCTGTCTGTCTGTCCAATACATATATTTTCAACATTGAAATCTACAATCAACACAACTAAGCAACTCTACTGTCCCAATCACACAAAATCTCTACCAAACTAAAACTCTACAGAAACCAGCCCTATATAGGGCTGTACAGTAAAGCACATTAATAATTGTGTGTATTGTTCATTCTCTTCACTTTCCTTGTATGTTCCAGTAAGCGGGATGTCTTCCTGGTAATCATTCTAGCGTTACATTGTTGTAACTGAACTGATAAACGTTGTCTCCAATATGTTGTAAAATTGGATGCATTCTGATGACCGTCCTCATCATAAGACATGAGAGAAAGAGTCTTTAGAAACTGTTAAGCCTCATCACCCCATCTGCCATAATGTTCAAATACCAAAGGGATTGCTGTTGGTGCATACCCTCCTGGTAGCAGTTGGGAGTCATACTTTGTATGTTTGATCTTTTCTCTTCTGGATGTGGCAGCACCATCAACATAAGCAGCTCTAGGTAGGATGTCTTTGCTGAATGGATGTGATAGAGCAATGTCTAATTCTGCTGCTGGCGTGCAGAATGATTTCGCAACATAGATGTCTGGCCTTCCACTGGAAGTGGTGTAGTGATCTTTGGGCTCAATGTAGTACGGTACATGTAACTGGTTGAGACAATCTGCTCACACAGAAACTATACAGTTGTGAGACCACACTGGTCCACCTCCAAATTTACAAGTCAACAGATTATATCCTTCTCTATCGATCGTTTTTCCACATTTACATTCGTACTCATCTGCCAACAAAGGCAAGGGCATTGCCATTTCCAACCTCATGAATGCCGCCAAGCGGAAATTTCCAGGTAAAATTACGAGATTCTGGGTTGATGGAGTGGCATTTAGCCAAGAGCCTGCACCTTTTCCTTGCAAGGAACGTAATCTTGCTGAATCCTTTCCAGATTCTTTATCCAATAAAATATTGACTTGAGCTTTCATGACCTTATTTATCAGATGATGTTGCAGACGCTTAGTATTAGACAATAGATCATTCACTGATTGATCAGGATCTAAACATTCATGAAGAATGTGGCCTACAGAATTTTCAGGACTTTTTGAGGATAACAAAACATCAATCTGAGGTTCTAAAGCTACAAAACGTTTTGGCAGCTCATGCACAGAATGAGCCCACGAGGACACAAAAATCAAGTTTGATATTTCTTGTAATGATGTCAAGCCAAAAGCACCATATCTGATAGGCAAGGTTGCTTGCTTCCACTTTTCATCAGTAAGGACAGAAATTTGTAACAAATTTGAAAATGTAGAGCGAGATAGATGATCATGAAGAACTGCAGCAGCTTGCATGCATTTGGGTTTAACACTTCGAGTTAAGTCTGTCAATACATATATTTTCAAAGAACAACACTATTACATTCTAGTCTGGCCCAAACTGTCTGTCTGTCTGTCTGTCTGTCTGTCTGTCTCTCTGTCTTTCTGTCAGTCTTTTCTGTCTGTCTGTTTGTTTGCTTGTTTGATTGACTTCTTGATGTTTTTGTTGTATTGCACAGTCAAGGCACTCGTCTGATAAATGCAGAGAAGAACGTCGGCGAGAGAAAGTTTGCATTTAATGCTCTTCAAGTAAAAGCGTTACCCAAACAATATCGCCCACCAGAAGGGACATACAAAGTACTGCAGTCGTGAACACTTTATTTTGTGACATAAGTGTAAGTCAGAAGAGTTAAGCAACAATACGACTAATAACACATAAGCACATGTGCTGTAGGATCAATTTCCTATAGTCGGAGTGATGACTTTTTTAGATATTTTTTGACAAATTTATGTGCATAAGTTGTACATTAATTAACATGCAATCGAGTTAATGTGCAGGGTGAGCGCTTGTTGATGTCGGAGAGATGGAATGTTAGTGGAGGGGGTGTGCGTGCGTGCGTGTGACAAGCACACACACACACACCACACGCACGCACACCACACACACCACACGCACGCACACCACACACACACACACACACACACACCACACACACACACACACACCACACACACACACACACACACACACACACACACACACACACTTGAGACAACTGTTTTGTATGCAAACGTATCATCTATTTCCATTGACCGATGAAACAATATAAAGGTCGCTATACAATGCATAATCGTTACTGTGAGAAACTTGATCAAGCACACAAACATGAAAACTAAAACCAGAATGCAAAACTACGCTAACAAATCTCTATTCTCCGTTCTCTCGTCGTCTCCCTCTTGTTTCTCTACGTCACTGTTCCACCACGTCTCGTCATCGTTGCTTTCTTTATTGAACGTGTCGTCGTGTTCCACGCCATTGCCCCACCCGCCTGCAATGTCATCCAAATCGCTCTCGCCACTGTTGAGTTGCTTCGCTTTCTCTCTCACTCTCTGGACGTGCTCATCATGTTGCCTCTGCTTCTCAACGATCGCCTGTCTCTGTTCTATTCTCTTCTTCTCCACACTGTTCATTCGCGTTTCTATCTCGTTGATCTGTTTTGATCTCTCCATGTCTCTTGCCTCTGCAATGTCGTGATGCAGTTTGTCTCGTTTGCTCATTCTTTTCTTCTCGATTTCTTTGTGTTTTCGTTCCTCTGCTGCTCGTTGCTTCTCCTCCAGCTGCTCGACAGTTAACCTCTGAACAGGCTCGAGTTTCTAGCAACAAAATAGAATGAAAAGTCAATAAATAAATAATCTAACAAATTAATCTTGCCATCATACACACATAATAAACATACCAAACACATATTGACTATTGCAGAGTGAACATCCAATAAAATGAAAAAATGTTTATAATCATTAAGCAAACATAAATAATTATAAAAATTGATACAATTAATATTAATTGAGTAATTTAATATTAACTATGTTTATTATTTAAATATCTTCTGACGTCTAATCGTCTTGGCGGTGCTTTCCTCGGCTGTTCGTCGCCTATCGTCACGTCAAACGCCACAGGTCGACCAATGAGCTCTGGATCAAACCGAATAATTGATATCAATTTATGACGACAATTTCGTTCTCGAATTACCAACTACCTTTGTGTTTACCGTCTTCTCCTCTCGACGTGACATCGAGACTCTTTCCTTCATTCTCCTTTACTCTGTCTCGACCGTTTTGTGTGATTCTCTCCTTCTGTGTTCCGTTTTCCTCGCCTCTTTCGCTACTCGATAATTCCTTGTTACTCAAATCGACATCTCCCTTCCTAATCTGATCACTCAACGCCACCTGCGCCGCTTTAGAAGCTCCGCAACCCATCAACACGCCGACAAGCGCACAAGCACACTCGCATTGTATGGTCACATAGCAACCACTGCGCACGCGCCGACGTCAACATCACTACACCTCCACTGTATCTCGTCCGGCGTCTGAATTCGGATGAATAGACCGACAAGTGAGACGAATTAATTGTGGACGGCGTGAAACAATCTATCCGACGTAAAACGGGTGTCGTATTTTCTCTCAGGGTCGCCGTTTGGGTGTCGGGAATGTAACTCAACTTTCTGCCTCGAATCGACGAGCAACGGAACACAGGTTCACAGGACAGACTTGCCAATAGTGTCGACACCCGTATCTTGCTGTATACTGTGCGCAACGCCCTCCACGCTGCCTCAATCGCCGTCTCCGTCATATCAAGTTTATCTCATCATTTTCTGTTCCGTCCTCGCTCTTCTTCTCTTGCTCTTGATTGTCTGCCTTGTCTACGCGCGCACGCGTCGATCTCACGATGCGCAGTCTCCCGAGGAGTCGACATCTCAGGGTTTCAAGCGACGACGCATTGCGGCTTGGGTTGATGACGCAGGGCGGCAGGTGTTTGACCCATTGGCGAATTCATCGACGGAAGAGAAACGACAAGATGTTCTGGACTCCAAGGCGGCGACGGATGCGGGAGGCGAGGTCGGTACGTTGATGGAGGAGATGCCACGACGGCCGGTTTTGCCACCAGCTTGGGTGCAGTATGTGAAAGGGGAAGGAATTCAGATGTCAGTGGGAGATAATGACGAGAGGGAGGAGACCAAGAAAGTTAATGACGTCATACTAAGCAGCGAACAGACAGGGTCACATGTTAGTTTGTCGGATCAGTTTGGTAAAATGACAACAAGCTCGGAGAGAAGTAGGAGCATTACAGAATCAAAGAGTGAGTCCAGATAAGTCGGAACGTGACACACAGAGAGACGATGGTTACTAGAGATTTGGGTTGTAGCTACTTGTAATATGATCAACATCGATCTACAATATTAACGTTTATGTATGCCATAGTGCTATAGAGTAGATGATTTATTGATATTAATAATGTATAAGACATTGGGACAGTAATACAATCAGAGTATAAATGAATATCCTACATGTGTGATATAAGTGATCAAGTATGGCTAAATACCCGGATGTCAATTCAATTTCACAGCAAAGACCCGGCTGCAACTTTTGCAACAATCATGTGAATGTCTACTTAGTCATGTACTATATCACGTCCACATTATTGCGATCGTAGCGAGGCTTCTAATCCGGGTCGTACAACAGAATGGGGCGTGGTCCTACATGGTTCTCCATCGACCTCTTGGTGTGTGTGTGTGTGTGTGTGTGTGTGTGTGTGTGTGTGTGTGTGTGTGTGTGTGTGTGTGTGTGTGTGTGTGTGTGTACACAAATCTCAAATTTCTCCTCCCACGACCACGTTTCATGACAGGACCTACCTTAATTAAGTTAAAAAATCATTTCCGTGTCCGACTACAGATGAGTCTAGCAACGATTCGTCTAGGTGAGCAAACGGCGACGAAAACGCTTCGTGAACTTCCGTCGCCCCATCCTTTTGTATTGTAGCTAGGGATTGTGTGTACTTGACAACCAAAAAACACCTTCAGGAGTTGAATGCCACCTACAGTCAACTATTCACACGTCCCGTACTACAGTATGATCAATTCTTTACTGCACGGTGCTGCATCTAACACTGTTGATAGTCAATGTTTGCTGATATCAATTTCTATGTCAGTAAATACCATACCACTGTCATTACAACGGAACTGAGTGCATACCTAGACTGTACATTTCAATTGTCTTGATCACGATCACAAAACGACGACTACCTATACCAGGTCTATATACGTAATCTAAACTACTAGGAAGTTTGCATGTTTACTTGCATGACAGCTAGGGTTTCAACAAATACGTATTGTATAGCTAGGACTCGCGCGATCGGCGTTTCAGTAGACGGTCTGAAAACTCCATTGGATGCGTTACTCGCAAACGCGAGGCGCATACCGATACCGTACAGTACAACTAGTTAATTTCTTAATTACATTATCTATCTAAAATGTAAAGACTCAATGCATTATTCATTGATATCAATAATGCGCAAAGTATATTTATAACGCGCGCTACGCCCAATATTTCTCCGGGTTTTAGTTGGCATTCCTCACGGCAATGAAGGAAGATTTGCTGTCTGCGACATGTCTTCTGCTTTTGTGTTTGCACAACGTTTGCGCAGGTAAGCTGCTGCTGTAACAAATAAGTAATACATCGCGTCACTAACACGGAGCTAGAAAAAATCTAATTTCTAGTTACGCATCTCACGAGTTTCACTGTAACTAGTTGTACGGTATCCGTATGCGCCTCGCGTTTGCAAGTAACACGTCCAATGGAGTTTTCAGACCGTCTACTGAAACGCCGATCGCGCAAGTCCTAGCTAGAGTAGGAAAAGTAATAGCTGGCAGCGTGGGAAAAATCGTGAATCTCGCTAACTATACATCGCAAACAGATAATTCTAGCATCATTAGGAAGTTAGTGATGACGAGAAGACAAACCTAGAGAGCTTGTTTCTGGTCAGTATTGTACAATTACAGAATTGGCTACTTCCTGTATAGCACGCGATGTGATTACGCCCTCATGATCAATTACAAAGACCATCTGTGACTTCACACGCGCCGCCAGGTCAATTGTGGCATTCTAATCACTACAGAGGTCATCTGTTCCAGAAACAAAGGCTTCTTCGCTTTCTGAAGTCTCTTCTTCTTCACGCCGTACTTCAATGAGAACACGGTTGACCGCTTCTTCAACTATCCCGTAGGTCTCTCGATGAACTCGCTTCCGTTTTGATGTGTAATGTAATCTGTATACCTTCCGTGATGCCCTCCTAGGCTCCTATATCTACATAAACGTTTGCCGCAATTCCCACACTGCCAGATATTGGTTTTTCTACTTTTTAAATTAATTAGACAATACGTATTTGTTGAAACCCTAGCTGTCATGGAAGTAAACATGCAAACTTCCTAGTAGTTTAGATTACGTATATAGGCCTGGTATAGGTAGTCGTCGTTTTGCGATCGTGATCAAGACAATTGAAATGTACAGTCTAGGTATGCACTTAGAAATTGATATCAGCAAACAGTGTTAGATGCAGCACAGTGTAGTGAAGGATTGGTCATACTGTAGTACGGGACGTGTGAATAGTTGACTGTAGGTGGCATTCAATTCCTGAAGGTGTTTCTTGGTTGTCACGTACACACAATCCCTAGCTACAATACAAAAGGATGGGGCGACGGAAATTCATGAAGCGTTTTCGTCGCCGTTTGCTCACCTAGACGAATCGTTGCTAGACTCATCTGTAGTCGGACACGGAAACGATTTTTAAGGTAGGTCCTATCATGAAACGTGGTCGTGGGGAGGAGAACTAGATGGAGAGTCACTCCCCTTTCTGTTGTGCGACCCGGATTAGAAGCCTCGATACACTCGGCAATTAAATTATCCTGGTTAGACCATCTCCGCCTACATTCTTCCGCAGGATGTAGGCGGAGATGGTAGGATGTAGGCAGAGATGGTCTGGCTACGCGAGACTACCTGGTTAGCCAGCTTCATACAGCGGAAAACATCACGTACAGCATAGAGGTAGGAGGATACTGGAGTTGCACCTAAATCGTCGTTGGCTAAGGATAGGGTTAACGAATTCGAATTTGAGGCAGTTTTGTTTGAGTTTGGAGAACAGGGTACCAGTGTGGAAAATTATCTAATGTTATGATTATTTATTGTCTGGGTGGTGATGATCGATAGCTATAGTGGTGATCAATTCATTGTTATTAGTTACTACACACGTGTACAGTAACAGTTATAGCTATGAGTTCCTAAAAGTTTAGTTTCCGCAAGCCACGCCTCTTTTGCATAAGGGGCGTGGCTAATGAGCTTCTAAGACGGGACTTTTGTTATGGTCACGTGATATAGCACTCAAAATGAGCTTTCTGGTTACAAACTTCTAGTCTGAGTCTGCGTGACTACCAACTGTTGAGTGTATTAACTGCAAAGTTTGATGAATGAGTAATGTTCTATTGACTGTCTTGTGTTGTGTTTCCAGTGGATTGCATTTGGGGTAGTTGGAGTTCATGTAGTGTTGAATGTGGAAATGGCACCAGAACTCGGAAGATTAGTCAAGCAGCTACAATGAGTGGTCAGATGTGTACAGGACCATCAACTGAGATCTGCATAGTCACATCTTGTATGATTACTGTTATGGTGGAAGTCACACTTGTTGCTTTATGTGCAATGTTTATGTGATGTAGGTATGGCTACCAATCTAGCTGTTTCTCTTGGAGCAACAGTGACCATGAGTTCAGTCTGGAGTTCTGTGTATGTTGCTGCAAAGGCTATAGATGGTAATCCAAAAGATGTTACTGGACAGACACTTGTTGGTACTGATTGTGCTGCTACAACGAAGTCTGATAATCCTTGGCTTCAAGTTGACTTGCAAAAGGAATATCTTGTGTCACGTGTTAGAGTTATCCCTATAGGTGATAGAGGTGAAAATCTGTATGTTTATGTTGGTGACAGCTTAATAAACAATGGGAATGACAACCACGAGTGTGGAAAGGCTCCATATGACAGCTCTAATGACCTTAATGCAATATGGCGAGATGTTAGCTGCAGTCCACCTGTTTGGGGAAGATACATTAATTTACAGAGAATAGTGACAAATCACGCTCTTCATGTATGTGAGGTGGCTTTCAACTATGGTTAGATGATGTTGTGGTGTAGGTAGATGTTGAATGAAAAGTAAAATGTTTTGTTGTTGTAGAGTTGGAGATTGCTATTCTAGACAATAATATGAATATTGAAGGAACAAGTGTGGCAGTTGATGAGAATCAAGTTTACTCTAATCCTATTGATTGTGGTGTCAGTCCTGATGTGACCAACTTTAATTCTCTCTTGCAATGGAAACACAACACAACCAATGATGTACCATCTTCAAGTGTACAGAATGCTGGCGTCTATCAGATGTATGAGAATGGTGTGCAGCAGCTCTACATTAAGTCAGCTAGTGCCTTTAACAGTGGAGTGTATACATGCCAATATACTGCAACTGATGGCTCTATAGTGTCAAAGTCATTTACACTGAATGTTCGTGTGGGTAAGACTGCATACATGTGATAGTTAGTTGAATGCTTTGAGCTTGTTTTTTATTTTCATTTGTTACAAACTTTGCAATAGTATTGTAAGGATGAAATGTTTGTCTGTTTGCCATATTTTTATGTCTGTTTGTTATGTCTGTCTATTTGTTTGTCCATCAAACTGTGTTTGTAATTCTCTTTGTCACCTTTATTCTGATCTTGACCAAACTGCTATGAGCTCATTTGATCTCCTGCCATGTTTATGCTTTTAACTAATTGAAATATCCAGATAAGAGCATTACCTAAACGAGAGCCATTTATAGACTGCTAGGTAGGCATTGCTACTGTGGTTTAATCTGCAGGGAAATAACTGCATGGTGTGGCGGCGAGTTTGATTGGTCATCATGAAATTGCGTCATCCCAAAAGAACTTTGGAAGATGGCGACACCTTCACTGTCTATCTCAGTCATTTCAGCGTGCACTCACAGATCGTCATTCTAACTTTGAGCAACAACAGCATCCTCGCCAGTGTGGAAAATAGGGAAATATTTAGGCTTGGACAGACTGAGCCTAGGTAGGACATTCTTGTATAGCGTTACATTTCTCTGGATAAAGCATGCTAGGAGGCACCTAAGTTTATGAAATTAAACAGTTACACCATTGGAAAGGCCATCACTTGCTAAGAGACAAGGTTTACACTATCATATTCATATATGGGTACAAGTGGATGTTTTGTCCCAACACGTCTCAACACTGGTGCAGTATTTGGTCAGAACAACACATTTGGTGGGACATTGTTCTGTGTCCTACGTTATTTCCACAATGCTCGCTAATACGGTTAGGTTCGTGGACTTCAAAAGGGGCTCATTTAATTGTCCACTTGTACAAGCAAGATGTGCATTTGCATTGTGGTGTGGAACACAGTCTTTATGCACGGTTTTGTGGCGATTGGTCTGGCAGTTTTCAAAACAAAGATTAACACACTTTCTGGTAAATACAATTACACTCATGGTACATGTTTACACAGCAAATGTCTCGTATACTGGCCAAATCTTTACAATATGTCACTACTAGTAATAGTTGTATGGTTTGTAGACGATCATTACAAGAACAAACACAAGAGGATTGTAGATATAGCATATGCTTTCCTTCCTAGAGTTCTCCTCACTAGTAAGTGAAGATGTGTGTTTACTCTCACTTCTACAGTTATGGTTCCTCTGGAGAAATAGTTGACTTCTCATGAAGTATTCTGAATTTATAAATTCCATTTTACTTTCAAGTGTACTGAAAATATTATCTAAAATTGTACAAAGTGATATCACGACACGAGGTAACACTGAGAGAATATCTTTTCTAGTTTACACATTTAATGAGTTTCACTTTAATGGTCTGTGTGACTACCAATTCTTGTGTGTGTATAATTACTAAATTTCACTGCAAAGTTTGATGAATGAGTAATGTTCTATTGACTGTCTTGTGTTGTGTTTCCAGTGGATTGCATTTGGGGTAGTTGGAGTTCATGTAGTGTTGAATGTGGAAATGGCACCAGAACTCGGCAGATTAGTCAAGCAGCTACAATGAGTGGTCAGATGTGTACAGGACCATCAACTGAGATCTGCATAGTCACATCTTGTATGATTACTGTTATGGTGGAAGTCACACTTGTTGCTGTATGTGCAATGTTCATGTGATGTAGGTATGGCTACCAATCTATCTGCTTCTCTTGGAGCAACAGTGACCATGAGTTCAGTTTATGATTCTCTGTTTGTTGCT
>NC_085098.1:7883349-7890849 GCF_963422355.1 Corticium candelabrum | reverse complement strand
AGGATATCCTGTATTAGCACGTTGTTGCTGTCAAACACACACACACACACACACACACACACACACACACACACACACACACACACACACACACACACACACACACACACACACACACACACACACACACACACTAGGACACTCAAGTCTATAGTATTAACCAGACATATTGTGGATATAAGCACATCAGATTTGCTCTTGCAGGGAAAGGCAGCAGCACTGAATCACATAGTTATGAAGAGGCTAGGACAGTTGCAGTTCAGCAAGACAGCAAGAATGAGGAAGCACTGTATGAGAGTATGGATGGTGAAGCAGCATTTTAATCTCAATGTAATAAAAGATACTTTCTGCTAATGATTTGTGGCTTCTTTTAACGTTTTAAATGCATTTCTTAGTGCTTGCATGTGTTTTATCAATGTGATTGGCTTGTTTGTATATTAGCTATAGAAGTGAGGAGGTAACCTTGTATTGTTTGAGACTACATGTATCTGCTTGTGAGAAGAGCATGCATTCTGATTATAGAGTGGGAACAAACGAGTTTTACCAGAAAAAGATTTGATTGTTAACTTTCAAGTTTACTGGTTGAACTGACAGCGAGAAGCAGCTAGTCGTGTCTATCTCAACAGATCATGCACACATCACTCCCATTCTCAGATCTAGACATGCAGATGGCACAATCACAGTTGACTCGATCATTACGTCACTACTAAAAGACTTACTACAAAGTGCAGCTGTCACTTTTAAGTTTAGACGCAGTTACTTGGAGCAGCTGCGTCTTGCAATGTCTAATTAAGAAAATCCAATAATATTTGGACCCCCGTCACATGCACGCTCAGGGTGGCTTCATAATTATGTCCATGTCTGTATGTACAAGTATACCTAGACATGTATTTGTGTATGTATGTATATAGCGCATGCGCGTTTAGGGTTAATATATTAATTAACGTTTTATTGATGGTGCAAAAATGATTTGCAAAAACTTAGATTTGCAGCTGACCGTAAATAAACAGCTTGTGTTGTGTTACATAGCAACACTAATCATCTGTGCGTCATTGCAACATTTAGATAATTGGCGGCATCTGCTTTTTGTGACAATGAGCGAAGGCGTGGCGAGTCAGTCTTCTCGCAAATGCCTCGGGTCACTAACAACACATGACAATGTGCCATTTTTATGTGTGACAGAAATATATCATTCATTCATTGATGTACTGTATTACACATAAATTGATACATACATAATATGTACATTAACTTCTTACTGTAGAAACTACGTACATGCATTAGTCTCGCGTAGCCAGACCTTACCCGCGATCATATTCTTGCCGCGCCAGAAGTAAGATAGCGGGTAGAGTCTGGCCGCGCGAGGCATACCCACATAACAACCCCGATTTTTGTTTTCTACAATTTTAACAACTTACTTTATTAAATAAATACTAATTTTTTGACGCAAAATATAAACAAAAGGCACCGAATTTTGTAGCTTCGAACTTCAAGACCAGAGAGCGTGCGCAGCCGCGTCACGTGGGTAACATATCCGGGATACGTCAGAATGGCTGAAAACTTACGCGCATTGCGATCGTGAAAAAAGACAGATGCAAACCAAAGAAGTGTCGGCAAGAGTGCAAGAGAACATGTCCGGTCGTTCGCATGGGTCAGAGATCTGTCATTTCGTCGTTTTCGTCTCTAATTCTTTGTCTGTATGTGTTGTAGTAGTGATGTTATAAACCCGGAAGTAAAGTTAAAATATTAAAATTAGAAATTGTGTATAAATAATAAATTGACTTTTAAAATATTTTAATTTTTAAATAAAATTAGTACTGTATGATGAAATGTTTGTCTGTTTGTCATATTATTATGTCTGTTTGTTTGTATGTCTATTTGTTTGTCCATTCAACTGTGTTTGTAATTTTCTGTCACCTTTATTCTGATCTTGATAAAACTCCTAGGAACTCATTTGACCACCTGTCATGTTTATGCTTTTAACTAATTGAAATATCCAGATAAGAACATTACATAAAAGAAAGCCATTTATAGACTGCTGGGTAGGCATTGCTACTGTGGTGTCATCTGCACGGAAATAACTGCATGTATGGCAGCGAGTTTGATTGGCATGAAATTGCATTGTCCCAAAAGAACTCTGGAAGGTGGCGACACCTTCACTGTTAACCTCAATCAATTCAGCGTGCACGTATGGTTTGTGAGCAACCACAGCATCCTCACTAATACGGTTAGGTTTGTGTACTTCAAAAGGGGCTCCTTTAATTGTCAAATTGTACAACCAGAACATGTGTTTGCATGTGGTGTCGAATACAGTCCTCATATACGGTTTGTGTTGATTGGCCCAGCAGTTTTGGCACGATTGATGTTACAGACAGACAGACAGATCAGACTTTTATAGATATAAATAGATATGAAAATAAAGATTAACACGATTTCTTGTATCTACAGTTACACTCAGTTTACTTGTTTACACAGCAAGCATCTCATGTACTGGCCAAATCTTTACAATATGGCACTACTAGTAGTAGTTGTGTGGTTTGCAGGCACATGATCATTAGAAGAGCACAAGAAGGTGGTAGCTTGTGCTTTCTTTCCTAAGAGTTTTACTCACTAGTAACTGAAGATGTGTTTTACTGTCACTTCTACAGTTATGGTCCTTCTGGAGAAATAGTTGACTTCTCACGAAGTATTCTGAATTTATAAATTCCGTTTTACTTTCAAATGTACTGAAAATCTATATATATATATATATATATATATATATATATATATATATATACACTACTATATAGAATTGACGGTGTTTGTGTGTATATATATATATATATATATATATATATATATATATATATATATATATATATATATGTATGTATGTATGTATGTATGTATGTATAAGTTTGATAGCCGGCTAGACCGGATCACCCACGAAGCTAAAATTTGGGGTACAGGCGTAACTTGGCATGGGTAAGAACATGGGCAGGGTGGCGTCGTCTTCCAGCCTTTTTAGTTGGGTCCCCTTTTGGGGGTGCATCGTAGAATGCTGTTCGTTGTTCAAGAAAGAAAGAAAGTGAATGCCCCTGATAGACTCGATTTGAAGGAAGTTCCATTACTTGAACTCAATCTCATAGGGTAGCTTTGTTTTCTCCTAGCTAGGAGTGCAACGGTCACTTTCAATATCCATTTCTGTTCACATGCCATTGTTACGTCACAATGCTATAGCTATCCAGCAGTTTCATCAGACTGCGTTATCTGAGCAAGCTGTAGTTGATTTGTTTATCTTGAACATCAAACTACATCTACAGCAAAAAGATATGAGTTCCGAAAAGAAATACTGTTCAGTGCGTAGGTAGGTTGGAAACGTGCTGAGTATATTTTAAAATATCCCAGGAGGACCCACCTCCAGTCGCAAGCGAATTACTCTGCAACGACTCATCGGACCTCCACCAAATTAAGCTGATCTTGGACAGTATGCACGGAGCGTTTTGTTTAGTACCGGCGACATCAAAAACAACAAGATATTTTTGTGTAGGATATCTGGGTATCTAGAAATACGCCTACCTTTGGTTTTTACGAGTACGCTCGCCGAATACCTGCCACATTCGATACGCCTGTTTTCTGCAACGGCAGCAACGTCTTTGAAGTGATAACATCCAATGGGACTGTTGAAATGGCTCCAAGAAGACTCACTGAAGAGACGTGTGACTGCGTTTGCACTGAATCCAACCTACACGTTTCTTGCATCGAGCGCTACACTGGGAGTGTGAACACATTGAAAACTGAGAGCAAACAGTACCCTAAATCATGCCTGCCTGCATGTCAAGCTACTGCATGTATCCTATGGCTGAGTAAGAAACTGCATTTGACTTTCAAGTTTCTGTTGCTCAGATATATATCTCTGAACGGAAAAGTTGCTGTAAATTTTTGGAATATGACACTCAGTTAAGTTTTCATTTGTCTTCAAGGGGATATTAACTAATTAGCACATTCCAGTTTATTCGAACAGACGCTCACACCAGTCATTTGAAGTAAATCCACACAGGGAGTGTGTCGATTTTTACCAAAAAAATTGCACATGATGTGTCTACACATGCTCAAACTGAGTCTTCTGTCATAACAGTACAGTACTCTGCCCCTACGAAGGACGGGTCATGTATCTAGTATTATCTAGAATTGTACAAAGTGATATTACAACACAATGACACTAAGAGAACATCTGCTACTTAATTCACTAGTTTACGCATCTGACAAATTCCTTGATTAATTAATTGACTGTGTGACTACCAACTGTTGAGTGTATTAACTGCAAAGTTTGATGAATGAGTAATGTTCTATTGACTGTCTTGTGTTGTGTTTCCAGTGGATTGTATTTGGGGTAGTTGGAGTTCATGTAGTGTTGAATGTGGAAATGGCACCAGAACTCGGAAGATTAGTCAAGCAGCTACAATGAGTGGTCAGATGTGTACAGGACCATCAACTGAGATCTGCATAGTCACATCTTGTATGATTACTGTTATGGTGAAAGTCACACTTGTTGCTTTATGTGCAATGTTTATGTGATGTAGGTATGGCTACCAATCTATCTGCTTCTCTTGGAGCAACAGTGACCACGAGTTCACTCTATAGTTCTGTGTATGTTGCTGCAAAGGCTATAGATGGCAATCCAAAAGATGTTACTGGACAGACACTTTATGGTACTGATTGTGCTGCTTCAAAATCTTCCTTGAATCCTTGGCTTCAAGTTGACTTGCAAAAGGAGTATCTTGTGTCACGTTTTAGAGTTATCCCTATAGGTAATAGAGGTGAAAATCTGTATGTTTATGTTGGTAACAACTTAACAAACAATGGGAATGACAGCCACAAGTGTGGAAAGGCTCCATATGACAGCTCTAATGATCTTAATGCAATATGGCGTGATGTTAGCTGCAGACCACCAGTTTGGGGAAGATACATTAATTTACAGAGAAATGTGACAAATGACATTCTTACGATATGTGAGGTGGCTAGCTTTCGACTATGGTTAGATGATGTTGTGGTGTAGGTAGATGTTGAATGAAAAGTAAAATGTTTTGTTGTTGTAGAGTTGGAGATTGCTATTCTAGACAATAATATGAATATTGAAGGAACAAGTGTGGCAGTTGATGAGAATCAAGTTTACTCTAATCCTATTGATTGTGGTGTCAGTCCTGATGTGACCAACTTTAATGCTCTCTTGCAATGGAAACACAACACAACCAACGATGTACCATCTTCAAGTGTACAGAATGCTGGTGTATATCAGATGTATGAGAATGGTGTGCAGTGGCTCTACATCAAGTCAACTAGTGCCTTTAACAGTGGAGTGTATACATGCCAATATACTGCAACGGATGGCTCTATAGTGTCAAAGTCATTTACAGTGAACGTCAATGGTATAACTATAGGAACATAGTTGTGTGTAGTGTTGTATAGTAATTGTCATGTTGTCTCTAGTAAACTGTGAATGGAGCTCATGGTCAGATTGTACATCATTGTGTAGTTTTGGAACTCGCACTCGTACACGAACACGTTTTAAGCAACACAATGGAATGGACTGTGTAGGGTCGCCAACCAAGTACTGTGACAGCAAACAACCACCATGTAAGGGATTTATGTGCTTGGTGTGTTATGTAAGTAAATGAAGAAAGATGTGGCTGGCACTTACAGAATTTCTCAATCAATACTTGCCATGATTAGATCAGCTTGTTTCTAGCCAGAGACAATAAGATGGAAGAATCGTGTACGATTGTTTAGCCTTGCATTTCTTGATTGTGACCAGAGAGTCCCAGATATTTGCATAATATGAGGCTTGATATGGGAAAAGTAGCCTTAGTGTCTCTTGGAATTTGTGGTATGAAGATTCCACCATAATACAGTAACATTAGATTGTGTGTGTGTGTGTGTGTGTGTGTGTGTGTGTGTGTGTGTGTGTGTGTGTGTGTGTGTGTGTGTGTGTGTGTGTGTGTCTGTATGCACTACATTTCCAGATTCAGTGGTTTCACATCCATCAGGCATCACTTGCAGTCAATGGCAATTTATTTTAATTAAAAGCTGTTCCAGTCTGGCTCGCCACAAGTGCTTGCGACTCGCCAGCTTCTTGTTCATGAACAACCTTGTGCATGACAATGCTTAGTATGCCAGAGATGGTTTAACTGAGCGTCCATCTTTGACTAACATGGTTTGCTACTTGTTCCACTGTGGACAATGTTTGCTCTTAGTTACTATCATGAGATACAAGGTTACGTGGACATCACTAGACAACCACATGCCAAGACATGTCTAATTAGCTAAACAGTTAGTCTGTAACTGTGTTGTATACGTGTGTATCCAATCATCCGTGCGTCACTGCACACGTAGAGATAATTGGCAGCATCTGCTTTTGTGACAATGAGTACATACACAGTAGACGTGTCGAGTCTATGGTCTACGATGTGTTACTGTACCCTAGCGCTTCTGTGATGGTATGGATCATACCCATAAGTGCATGCCATCATGCAAGAGACCATCCCAATAGCATGTAGTTACTAGGGTTTGTTGCTGTAATTAACTTAACAATTCTACATCTTTACTTTACATTGACCTTGCGTCTCATGATGTATTTGCATACTTGTATACTAAGCTAGCAGCCAATGGTTTAGCACTTTACTGTTTCTTCATTATCTATAGTATTAATAGAGTTGGATATGTTGTGTAATACTAATGTCTGTTATTGTTGTTATTTTATTAATTAAGTTTATGATACAATTGCAGGTACACCAACAGCTGGGCAGTCAGCAGGAGTTTCTTTTGACGAGTCGTCAGTACAAGAGTTGAGTTGCATAGCTTCACAGTTTTCTGGTCTGAGTGGAGACATTACATTTGGATGGTACAGAGAAGAGAATGGAGTTGATTCACTTATTGCATTAGACTCTAGAGTAACAACTTTAATGAATAATGATGGTGTGGGCAGATTTACTGAGAAATTAAAATTTGCATCTGAGCCGTTTAGATGGAGGATTAATCAAGTGCAGGGCTTTTAACAAGTATGGTGCTAGTGGTCTGTCTTCAGCTACATCAGTTGATGTCAAATGTGAGTTGCTGTGGTAACATTTCATGGTGCATTGTTAAGAGTGATGTACGTGTTGTTAGATGCTTCTGAATTTGTTAAAATTAGACCATCCAATCCAGTGGGTGTGAAAGGACAGAGTATCACTCTAAACTGTTCTGCTGTTGGTAATCCCTCTTCAGTCTATGAATGGAGAGGAGGCAAGAGAACAGCAGGATCTACTTTGGAATTACATCACTTGAATTTCAGGATGAAGGGACATACACATGTGTTGCTAGTAACACGATTGAGGCTGGTGCTAGGTCTAGTAGTACATCAGTACAGTTGACAATTGAAGGTAACGTTCTTTTGGTGGTTATTTGTTGAAATTTATATGTATATATGTATATATGTAGGTATGTATGTATATGTATGTATATTGTTTTAGGTCCTCCACA
>NC_085098.1:7815849-7878349 GCF_963422355.1 Corticium candelabrum | reverse complement strand
AAATTTTGTTAGATAACAAAAGGCACCGAATTCCGAAACTGATTGCGCCACGTGGGTGAAATATCCGGGATACGCTAGAATGGCTGAGAAACTTACGCGCATTGCGATCGTGAATAAAGACAGATGCAAACCAAAGAAGTGTCGGCAAGAGTGCAAGAGAACATGTCCTGTCGTTCGCATGGGTCAGTGATTTGTCACTTCGTCGTTTTCGTCGCTAATTCTTTCATCGCGACGCGCATCGACAGGAAAACTGTGTATTGAGGTGACGCCTGCTGACAAAATAGCCTTCATATCGGAAACGCTTTGTATCGGGTGTGGAATATGCGTCAAAGTGAGTGTATGAATTATTAAGGTCCCGGATGTTAGTAGTAGTGACGTCATTAGGACGACTTCCTTGCAATCAGTGTTTTATATATGTTGCAGTAGTGATGTTATAAACCTGGAAGTAAAGTTAAAATATTAAAATAAAAAATTTTGTAGAAATAAAAATTGAATTTAAAAATTTTTAATTTATAAATAAAATTTAATTAAACTTAAAAATTAGCTTTAAAATATTAAAATTTTAAATTTCAAATTAAATTAAAAATAAATTTGAAGTTTAAATAAACGTAATGAATGTGTGTGATCATTTGGTGTAGAAATGTCCATTCGATGCAATCAGGATAATCAACTTGCCAAGCAACCTCGACAAAGACACGACACACAGATATGGTGCAAACTCCTTCAAACTTCATCGGTCAGAAAACAGTCAAGAAAACTTTGATTTTTATAATAAATTTTGTGGAGTGTGTGATGATTGTGATGGCTGATGGTGTGTGTGTGTGTGTGTGTGTGTGTGTGTGTGTGTGTGTGTGTGTGTGTGTGTGTGTGTGTGTGTGTGTGTGTGTGTGTTTATGATGACTGATGGTGTATGCATGTGTGTGTTGGTTGTTTAGACTGCCTACTCCTCGGCCTGGTGAGGTGCTTGGTCTCGTTGGTACAAACGGGATTGGAAAGTCAACGGCTTTGAAGATTCTTGCTGGCAAACAGAAACCAAATCTTGGAAGATATTCTGTTAGTTTGAATGCTAAGTGTTTACTGTGGACAGACAGACAGACAGACGGACAGACAGACAGACAGACAGACAGACAATACAAGGAGACAAACGTTTTGTATGTGCATGTTGTGTGTGTCTATGTGTGTGTTGTGTGTCCATGTGTGTGCTCATGTGTGTGTGTGTGTGTGTGTGTGTGTGTGTGTGTGTGTGTGTGTGCTCGTGTGTGTGTGTGTGTGTGTGTGTGTGTGTGTGTGTACTTGTGGAACGCCCACGCATGCATTACAATCTGATCAATGAATCATAAAATGTGTGTTTTGTATTTAGAATGAACCTGACTGGCAAGAGATTTTAACGTATTTTCGAGGCTCGGAATTACAAAATTATTTTACCAAAATACTAGAATTCAATCTCAAGGTACACACACACGCACGCACACACACACACACACACACATGTTGTGAAGTTTTATGTGATGTTTGTAGGCTTGTGTCAAGCCACAATACGTTGATCAAATACCAAAGGCTGTGAAGGTAACTAGCAATCCAAGGGGCACCATTTTTGTAAACACAATATTTCTAATGCAGGGAAGCGTACGTGAAATTCTAAAACGTAAAGATGACACTGAAACCCATACCGTCATATGTGATGAGCTCGGTGTGTGAGTTGATATCAATATGGTTATGTACATGATAATTTTAACATAATGTGGATCAATAGAATTGACTGAAGTTCTCGATCGGCAAGTGGAGGATCTCTCTGGAGGAGAACTGCAGCGATTTGCTTGTGCAGTTGTATGTGTCCAGCACGCAGACATGTGAGATGTTTTAATTGATATTAATGTGTGTCTGTTTGTCTGGTTGTTTTGTTTGTCTGTCTGTTTGTCTTTCTATCTATTTGTTCTTTTGTCTGTCTGTTGTCTGTTTGTTTGTCCATCTGTTTGTCCATTCGTCTGTCTGCTTGTCTGTGTGTGTGTGTGTGTGTGTGTGTGTGTGTGTGTGTGTGTTATGTTTGTTCGTGTGTGTTATGTTTGTCCATGTGTGTGTGTGTCTGTTCGTGTGTATGTTGTGTTTGTCCGTGTGTGTGCGTGTCTGTCCGTGTGTGTGTGTGTGTGTGTGTGTGTGTGTGTGTGTGTGTGTGTGTGTGTATGTGTGAGTCTTCATAATCTTCCAATTTCTACATCATCTACAGCTACATGTTTGACGAACCATCCAGTTACCTCGACGTCAAACAAAGACTCAAAATGGCACGTGTGATCCGAGGACTACTAACCGACACTCGGTCACTACACCAACAAACACATTCCATCGTAACTATCTAAACATCATCTCATGCTTTCTAGATACGTCATCGTTGTCGAACACGACCTCAGCGTGTTGGACTATCTCTCCGACTTTATCTGTTGTTTATATGGCCTACCTGGTGTGTATGGTGTAGTCACAATGCCATTCAGTGTTCGAGAAGGTTATCAAATAATTTTTTAATTTTTAATAAATTTTGTTGTAATTATTAATTTTTAGGTATTAATATATTTTTGGATGGTTTTGTGCCGACGGAGAATTTGAGATTTCGTGAGACGGCGCTCGTGTTTAAGGTGTCTGAGACAGCAGACAAGGTTGAGGGTAGTGAGAAGTGGTTGGGGGTTTGTGAGATTGGTTGTTGGTTGTTTTTTAGGAGGAGGAGGAACGGAAGAAGATGAGACGATACAGTTATCCACATATGGTTGTAAATCGAGGTTTGTGGTTGTCTTGTGATTGTGTGCTTGTTGATCTGATCACTTTTTCAATGTGTCTGTCTGTTTGTCTGTCTGTCTGTTTGTTTGTCTGTCTGTTTGTTTGTCTGTCTGTAGGTTTGTTTGTCTGTCTGTCTGCTTGTTTGTGTGTTTGTCTGTCAGTCTGTTTGTCTATGTTTGTCTGTGTCTGTCTGTCTGTCTGTCTGTCTGTCTGTTAGTCTGTTTGTTTGTATGTCTGTTTGTGTGTTTGTGTCTGTCTGTTTGTTTGTCTGTTTGTTGGTCTCTGTTTGTCTGTTTGTTGGTCTCTGTTTGTCTGTTTGTTTGTTATTCTGTTTGTTTGTTTGTATGTCTGTTTGTCTGTTTGTCTCTGTTTGTTTGTTTGTTTGCCTGTTTGTCTGTTTGTGGTCTGTCTGTTTGTCTGTCTGTTTGTTTGTTATTCTGTTTGTTTGTTTGTATGTCTGTTTGTCTGTTTTTTTATTTGTCTGTTTGTCTGTCTGTTTGTCTGTCTGTCTGTTTGTTTGTCTGCCCGTCTATCTGTTTGTCTGTCTGTTTGTTTGTCTGTTTGCTCTTTGTTTGTTTTTGTTTTTATTTTTGTCTGTTTGTTTGTTATTATTTTGTCTGTTTTGTTTGTCTGTTTGTTTACATGCTACTTTTGTCTCTCTCCAGTTTTCTTGTACCTTTTCAGTGTAGCTACATTTCTTATTGTTATCATTAGGAGAAGACTTTGAGTTGACCGTTTCTCCTGGAGAGTTCACAGACTCAGAAATCATCGTAATGCTTGGAGAGAACGGCACCGGCAAGACAACATTTATTCGTGTGATGGCCGGCCACTTCAAACCAAAATCAGGAGGAGAAGTTCCTCGACTCAACGTCAGCTACAAACCACAGAAAATCAGTCCAAAATTTGAAGTCATCCTTTTAACTCTATATTGATATCAATGATGGTTTGTATTGTATTGTCCGCAGGGTTCAGTGCGACAGTTGTTGCATACGAAAATTCAAGATGCATACATTCATCCACAATTTGTGAGTGACGTGATGAAACCACTTATGATCGAACAAATTATGGATCAAGAAGTGAAGAATTTGTCTGGAGGCGAGTTACAGCGTGTCGCTCTCACGTTGTGTCTTGGCTTGCCAGCGGATGTATATCTTATTGATGAGCCATCTGCGTATTTGGACTCAGAGCAACGTTTACATGCAGCAAGAGTCATCAAGAGGTCAGCTGGAATGATACATGGAAATGACAGTGATTTTATGTATTGTATTGAGAGATGCATCTATCCAATACAATAGTCTAGTGTATGGTGAGATGCATCTCTCCAATACAATAGTCTAATGTATTGTGAGATGCATCCCTCCAATACAATAGTCTAGTGTATTGTGAGATGCATCCCTCCAATACAATAGTCTAGTGTATTGTGAGATGCATGTCTCTAGTACCAACTGATTTCTTACTCAAATTTGTTTCAGGTTTATTCTTCATGCCAAAAAGACAGCGTTTGTTGTTGAACATGACTTCATCATGGCGACTTATTTAGCCGACCGTGTTGTTGTCTTTGACGGAACTCCATCAGTCAAAACGAAAGCAAACAGGTAAACACAAGCACTGTTG
Organism: Corticium candelabrum; assembly: GCF_963422355.1. Lineage (NCBI taxonomy): Eukaryota > Metazoa > Porifera > Homoscleromorpha > Homosclerophorida > Plakinidae > Corticium > Corticium candelabrum. The sequence continues at coordinate 7,873,969 of NC_085098.1, read as the reverse complement.
CTGCTTTTCACTGCTGACAGCTCGTACACACATGCTTTGCTTACCAGCCCGCAATCGCTGCTGACGGGCATGAACAAATTTCTTGAGTTATTGGAGATCACATTTAGAAGAGATCCGTCAAACTTCAGACCGAGAATCAACAAATACAACTCTGTCAAGGTAGTTAGTTACACACATGTTCTTTTATAAAACTTGTTGTGCTATCTCTGTATGTCTGTCTGATTGTCTGTCCGTCTATCTGTCCATCTGTTTGTTTGTTGTCTGTCTATCTGTTTGTCTGTCTCTCTGTCTATCTGCTTGTTCATTTGTCTGTTTGTCATATGACTACAAATCCTACACTGTATGTACCAAGTGCAAAGTATACGTCTGTCCATCTGTCTGTCTGTCTCTGTCTTTCTATCTGCTTGTTTGTCTGTTTGTTTGTCACATGACTAAGAATCCTAAACTATATGTACCAAGTGCAGAGTATATGTCTGTCTGTCTGTCTGTCTGTCTGTCTGTCTGTCTGTTTGTCTGTCTGTCAATGGTAGTATATTTTCAAACATGAACTATGGTACAATAGCAAATATAGGCTAATTACGAGTCCATACAGATTTCAAGTTCTATAAGATTATAAGGACATAAAGTCCTTGTTTGTGCTAGAATGCTATTTATGTTAGATGCCTTCTTCTGGAACACACGAGCATTGTACTGCTGCAGTTTGATGGCAATTCGCTTCCTCCAGTAGTCTTTGAATTTACTTGCATTTTGTCGGCCTTTGTCACCTCTTGATCTTTCTGTCTGTCTGTCTGTTTGTCTGTCTGTCTGTCTGTGTGTCTGTCTGTCTGTCTGTGTGCCTGCCTGCCTGTCTGTGTGTCTGCTTGCCTGTCTGTCTGCCTGTCTGTCTGTCTGTCTGCATGTTCATTCATCTGTCTGTTTGTCTGCTTTCTGTCTTTCTGCTTTTCTGTTTGTTGTTTGTTGAGCTTGCCTGTTGGTCATTGTTTTTCCATGTGTCCATTGCAGTGAGTACTCAATCTAAGCAACATTTTTATGATCTCAGCCTTTTCATAATCAACATTTTAATATATTTTACTCACTATTTATTAATTAAATGATAACACATTAACTATTGTTATGACATTATCCAGGATGTCGACCAGAAACGTTCAGGCAACTTCTTCTTTCTCGAAGACTAGAAGACCGACAACAACTTTAACTCTTTAAATAGACCAACATTAACATAAGCCATTAATTCAATTTACTTGCTTGTTTATCAACACGCGAGGCTATTTTCTAATCTCACGTGATGCTAACCACCTTCACACTCAATGGCTTCCAACGTTGATGTGGAAATGAAAGCTCTTGAGCAACAGATCTTTGAGGAGCTCGACCCGAACCAAGAGAGTCCCATCGATGTGCCCCTCACACATTCAGAGCAACCAGAAACGCATGTAGAAGATAAAGGAGACGAAGATGAGGAGATGAGAGAGGATCCAGCGCGATTTCCTGTTATAGTACGATTTGCTACATTGTAGCAAGTGGTGTAGCTACTTGATGGGCGTGGCTTATTGTTTTCGCGCGTTTTGTAGGTCCGCACGCTTCAGCTGATTCGCGGTTGGGCGCGAAGACGTGTCGCACCCGAGCCCGAGCCCGACCCGCTTCTCACTCGACTCAAAATCGCAGAGGCTGCGCTCCCCGACGAGTTCGCAGCTGATGAGACGAGCGAAGCGAGTGATGGTGCTCGTACTTCCGGTTCGCGGTCGCCATGGCTACTCAACCCCGCCTCGAATTTTGTGTATCGCTGGTTGTTGGTGGTGACGGTGGCTGTGCAGTATAATGCGTGGTTTATTATTGCGCGTGCAGTTTTCGAAGAGCTGCAGACCGAATACTTCGCTCTGTGGTTGACACTCGATTATGTGTGCGATGCCATTTATATTGCTGATATGGTCTTCATGTTCAGAACAGGTGACATGTGATGCATTGAAAAAGCTAAAGTTTTTTAATTTTAATTTTAATGTTATTTTTAAATTCTTAATTAATTTTGTTAATTTTTAATTGTATTTTTAAATTTTTTAAATTTATTTTTAATTTTTTAATTTTTAATTTTATTATTTTAAATTTTAAGTTAATTATTTACTTTCTAAATTTATTTTTTATATTTATTTCTATTTGATTTTGTGTTTGTTTTTGAAGGATACTTGAGTGAGGGATTACCTGTGAAGGATTTGACGAAGTTGAGGCATCACTACATGAAGAGTCGAGGATTCGCTTTGGATGTTTTGTCTATTTTGCCTCTCGACATATTCTATGTTGTTACTGGACCCAATGCTGTGGCTCTGCGGTTGCCAAGGCTGTTCAAGTTTCATCGCCAAGTAGATAATAATTTTGATTGCATGCTTTTAGCTAGTTGCTGTCTGTCTGTCTGTCTGTCTGTCTGTCTGTCTGTCTGTCTTGCTGTCTGTCTGTCTGTCTGTCTGTCTGCCTGTCTGTCTGTCTGTCTGCTTGTCCTATTTTCTGTCTGTCTGTCTGTTTATTTGTCTGTCTGTCTGTCTGTCTGTCTGTCTGTCTGTCTGTCTGAGACTATCCACAAGTTCTCTGTCTATCTGTCTACCCAACATTCATGCCATCTTTTCTCTCCAGTTTACTTTCTTTGCAAAAACAGAAAGCAAAACAAGCAAACCAAACGTTCTCCGCGTCAGTCGATTGGTCCTCTACATCATGCTCATCATCCACTGGAATGCCTGCATCTACTTTGCAATATCCAACTCGATGGGTCTCGCATCCGACCACTGGGTCTATCCTGGAGAAATCCAAGCCAACGACACCAGCTGGCACTCGCTCACCAGGAAGTACATCTACAGCTTTTATTGGTCAACACAAATACTAACAACTATTGGAGAGCTGCCAAGTCCACAAGAAGATCTGCAATATGTGTTTGTCATATTCGACTTCCTGATCGGCGTTCTGGTCTTTGCTACAATCGTTGGTAATGTGACATACACGATATCAAATATGAATGCACAGAGGAACGAATTTCAGGATCGTATGGATGGTATTAAGCAATACATGCATTCTCGAAGTGTCAGTAAGGATATGGAGGATAAGGTGATCAAGTGGTTTGATTATTTGTGGACGGCAAAGTATAGTTTGAATGAGCAGCAAGCGTTGGATTCGTTGCCAGATAAGCTGAAGGCGGATGTTGCAATTTATGCACATTTGAGGACGCTGAATAGGGTGAGTGTGTGTGTGTGTGTGTGTGTGTGTGTGTGTGTGTGTGTGTGTGTGTGTGTGTGTGTGTGTGTGTGTGTCAATGTATGTGTGTGTGTGTGTGTGTGTGTGTGTGTGTGTGTGTGTGTGTGTGTGTGTGTGTGTGTGTGTGTAGTGTACCCATTAATGCACGTCTATAGTCATGACTATTCTCACAGGTTGACATATTCAAAGAGTGTGAGCCTGGCCTTCTCGTTGAGCTTGTTGTCAAACTCAAACATCAAGTCTTCTCCCCAGGAGACTACATCTGTCGTAAAGGCGACGTCGGTAAAGAGATGTTCATCGTACAAAGTGGAAAACTCCAAGTAGTAGCCGATGACGGAGTGACCGAGCTGGCAACTCTCACAGCAGGTTGCTACTTCGGAGAGATCAGCATCTTGAACTTGGGAGGCGTGGGAAACAGACGAACAGCAACAGTTCGAGCACTCGGATATTCCCATCTCTTTTCACTGGCAAAGAGAGATCTCCTTGATGTTCTAATGGAATATCCTGATACAAAGCAAAAGCTGGAGGAGCAAGGCAGGCGCATATTGATAAAGGATGGATTGTTGAGGGAAGGTGAGGAGCATGTGGACCAACATGTGACAAACAGAAAGGACGTTCTGAGCAGGTTGGAGTCGGTTGAGAGAGAGATTGCAAAGTTGACAGCCAAACTGTCGAGCTTGCAAGGAGAGTTCAACAGCAGTCAGATGAAAGTGAAACAGAGACTAACATCGTTGGAAAAGAAAACAGCCTTGCTACCAAGTCAGCGATGAATATCAATGCACATCAAATATATCAATACGTATTATGCATTGTACATGTATGTCTGCCACGCAGATTTTAAAAAGAAGAAAGTTAGTTGAGACTTTGATTTTAATAGTTTGTAATAAAATATAATGCTAGTCACTGGTCTGGACATCGAGGTATTATCCGGGATGGTGACGTTGCCTAGCGCGCGCTATGTATCATGGTGTCGACTCGCGTTACTCGTCCTCGTTTCAACGAAGGTGATTATGTTCTTTGTTATGAACCAGATCCGACAAAGAGCAACGTGCTGTATAATGCCAAGGTGGGAGTTAGAGTTTTGCACAAACGCAGACAGAAAGAGAGACAAACGAATGGACAGACACGTAGACAGACAGATGGACACACACACACACACACAATGTGACGACGGGCAGACAGAAAACAGACAAACACGTAGACAGACGAACAGATGGATGGACACACACATAGACAGACAAACATACAGACGAGGGAATGGACACACAAGCATACGAACAAATACACATTTCAATGCATGGACACACGAACATTTTTGATTTGTTTTTGTTTTAGGTCGTTCAGTTTGAAGTTCGACGGGACGAGAAGGGCAGACGAGTGCCTCTCTATTATGTTCACTTTCATGGATGGAGCAGATCGTGAGTGTTTGTTGTGAGCGGTTCTCTGCTGTCTATCTGTGTGTGTGTGTGTGTGTGTGTGTGTGTGTGTGTGTGTGTGTGTGTGTGTGCGTGTGTGTGTATAGAAACTCGGTTTTGTGAGAGTGAGTGTATGGTCTGCACAACCGGGAAATCTCTTTGTGTGCAAAACTTCTCTAAACATCTTTGAATGTGTGTGTGTGTGTGTGTGTGTGTGTGTGTGTGTGTGTGTGTGTGTGTGTGTGTGTGTCCATTCTTGTATCAGCGCTTTGTTTGTCTCATCTGCACTAACACATGTTTATTTTGTTTCAGATGGGATCGCTGGGTTGATGAGCACTTGATAGTTGAAAACACTCCGGAAAATCGAGAGCTTCAAGAGAAACTGAAGAATGAATCAATGAAGCAGTGAGACACCTTCACGTGTAGAAGTGATGCTTTGTCAGTAATGATTGTCTGCCCATCTATCGCTGTGTGTGTGGACTGTGTGTGTGTGTGGACTGTGTGTGTGTGTGTGTGTGTGTGTGTGTGTGTGTGTGTGTGTCCATGTCGGTGTGTGTCCCCATGTTCGTATGTGTGTGTGTGTGTGTGTGTGTGTGTGTGTGTGTGTGTGCACGCGCACATGTGTGTGTGACAGTAAACTGTTGACATGCGCATTATAGAGGATCTAGGAAGAGAAGCAGTGTTGGTACATCGGACACTTCAGTGAGCAAGAAGACCACCACAGATGCTAGAAAGGCAGCAGCGGATACAACTTGTAAGTATAGTCAGAACGTAAGGTTTTATTTGATATATACATATAAATTTTTTTCTTTGTTTTAGCTCTTCATGATGTTGTCAAGCACAGTGAGATGAAAAAGCAACCGCCAGTCGAAGGGAAGCGCTTGAGTCATCAAGAGGAGGTGAAGAAGGTGATGGATGAGAAACACAGCCAGGTATACTAATATGTAACATGCAGTTTAGTTATAATGTGAAATGCTGTGTGTGTATTTTGTTTGGCTGTTTGTGAAACTGTCTGTCTGTCTGTCTGTCTGTCACATATATTTTCAAACATTCATCTATCATACAAAGAGTGCTAGGCAATGACATAATGTTTTAGGTGCTACAGTACACAGGAAAAAGCACTGTCTGTCTGTCTGTCTGTCTGTTTGTCTGTGTGTATCATTACTACATATTATGGCTACATTACAGGATGATCATTCTCTCACCTGTGAGTTTCCTGCCAACCTAAAGGATGCTCTTGAGTCAGACTGTTTTCTGATATGCAGACAATCAAAGGTGAGCCACACTGACTGCAGCTGTTGGACGTGCGTGTAATGCTGTGATTGTGTGTTGTGCCAGTTGGTAAGACTGCCAAGAGAGCCTACAATTGCTGCTATATTGCAGGAGTATGTGGAGTCATGTCGACATGATACGTTAGTTATCAATGATGGAATGTGAGTTTAAGGGTATGGGCAGGTGGATGGAGTGTGAGAGGGACACGTAGTGAAGGAGACAGGCAGTCGTACACACACACACACACACACACACACACACACACACACACACACACACACACACACACACACACACACACACACACACATGGAAAGACATACAGATCGACATGTGACAAACAGACATATACTCACACATAGACAGACACACAGACAGATGATTAACAGACAGACCTTGCATAGGGCAGACAAACAGACAGACAGACAGATAGACACAGACAGACAACAGACAGACAGACAGACAGACAGACAACAGACAGATGGAGAGACAGACAGACAGACAAACAGATGGACAACAGACAGACAGATAGACAGACAGACGGACGGATGGACAGACAGACAGACAGTTGGACAGACAGACAGACAGACAGACAGACAGACAGAGAGTTACAAACAAACAAACATGATCAACAACGTGGCACATTCCACATCAACACAATTCTCATCTTTCACTCTTTCTTCTCAGTCTCAATCTAATCGAGGAAGTCGTCGGCGGAATAAAAACCTACATTGATTGGTATCTTCCCTCCCAACTTCTCTACACAGCCGAACGCATCCAATGTCAACACGTCCAACAACAATACTCACAACAACTCACATCCAGCCCCGTCTCCATGCAAGCAGCTGTCGCATCAACCCAAGCCGATCACTCGTACATCAGCCCCAACTGCTCGTTCAACATCGACTGTGATCCTCTTATCATGTCGAGCTCGAAAGACGACGAACTTCTAGAGAGTGATGAGGACATTGATATTATGGGTATTAGTCCACTTGACTCCAGTACGCCACTGAAAGCCAATAAGGAGGCCATGAAGATGTTGAGTGAAAAGCAGACGTTTGAGGGTCTTATGGACAAGCCAACGTTGTTTGTTCACATCTACGGCATTGAGCACCTTCTCAGACTGTTTGGTTGGTGTTTTTTGTTTTTTGTTTTGTGTTTTTTGTTTTTTGTTTGTTGTGTGTGTGTGTGTGTGTGTGTGTGTGTGTGTGTGTGTGTGTGTGTGTTGTGAATGTTGTTTGTATTTTGTAGTTCGTTTACCATATTTCTTGTCTCACACGGAGATACCGCCGGCTCATTATGCTGCTCTGCATCAAGAGATGGATCGGCTATTGCTGTATGTAGACGTTTGATTATGGAGATGATTTAGTGTTTAGATAAAGTAGGGATTGTGTACGATCGATTAATGGGAGATAGGCAAGGAGGTGGGTTAGTAGGAGGGAAGGTGAACAGGTGAGAGGATAGGTGTGGGCATACAGTCATGCAGGTTGTCAATCCATACAAACAGAGAACTGTGAAACACATTGACTACAGACACTATGCATACTGTACACAAAAGTAGACAGACATTTGAACAGACAGGACACACATGTAGACAGACAAACTCACAAGTAGACAGACATTTTAGACAAACAGGATACACAAGTAGACAGATATTTGGACAGACAGGACATACAAGTAGACAGACATTTGGACAGACAGGACACACATGTAGACAGACGTTTAGACAGACAGGACACACAAGTGGACAGACAAGACACACAAGGAGACAGGCATTTGGACAGACAGGACACACAAGTAGACAGACATTTTAGACAGACAAGACACACAAGTAGACAGACATTTTAGACAGACAAGATACACAAGTGACAGACATTTAGACAGACAGGACACACAAGTAGACAGACATTTAGACAGACAAGACACACAAGTAGACAGACATTTTAGACAGACAAGATACACAAGTGACAGACATTTAGACAGACAGGACACACAAGTAGACAGACATTTAGACAGACAAGACACACAAGTAGACAGACATTTTAGACAGACAGGACACACAAGTAGACAGACATTTTAGACAGACAGGACAAACAAGTAGACAGACATTTTAGACAGACAGGACAAACAAGTAGACAGACAAGACACACAGTAGACAGACATTTAGATAGACAAGACACACAAGTAGACAGACATTTAGATAGACAAGACACACAAGTAGACAGACATTTGGACAGACAGGACATACAAGTAGACAGACATTTGGACAGACAGGACACACAAGTAGACAGACATTTTAGACAGACAGGACAAACAAGTAGACAGACATTTAGACAGACAAGACACACAGTAGACAGACATTTAGATAGACAAGACACACAAATAGACAGACATTTGGACAGACAGGACACACAAGTAGACAGACGTTTGGACAGACAGGACACACAAGTAGACAGACATTTTAGACAGACAGGACACACAAGTAGACAGACATTTGGACAGACAAGCAAACTAACAAACAAACAAACTGACAGACAGACAGACAGACAGATCAACAATGAAGTCTAATTAATTGAATCATTCTAACCAATTAAAACACAGTCAATAGTCAATAGATCTAACAAGTCTGTTGTGTTGTTGTGTTACAGATATTTGTCGGACAATTACGATCGATTTTGTTCTCGAGACTACATCACACAATCATATTACACAAGAGACACCCATTTCACATAGCAAGAAATTAACATAATATATAACTAAATATATAATTAATTTCCAGACATACTACTACGCATCACCTCGATTATTCCACATCCGGGTACGCATTGCATACTCTAATCTACGCATGCGCACGTAGCACGTGTTTTTGTCTGCCTTCTTCTCGAGAATAAAATAGGTGAGACTCCTTTTCGAGGTCTCAAACACGTTAGCATCGACAGCCGTTTTTGTACCCATCATAGACAATGCCGAACACAAAGGGATACCGGCGTGGTACTCGTTACATGTTTTCGAAGCGATTCCGTCATCACGGTAAGTTCAGTTTCTACTCGGTAGCACGCATTATATGTTTCTGACTGTCTGCGATGACGTGCGGGTGTTGTTTTAATCGGGGCCCCATTTGGGGTGTTTGACAGGGCCACTTCTGACATCAATTTATCTCAAAGTATTCAAAGTAGGAGACATCGTTGATATCAAGGTATGCAGTATGAGTAACATTAAATCCTAATTTTTACGCCACCACATGCAGACTGTTGTCCAACTTATTGTAGACCCCATCGGGGAGATGAGGGGGTGAGAAGTGTGTGTGTGTGAGGGTTGTGTGTGTGAGGGGTGTATGTGTGATGGGTGTATGTGTGAGGGGTGTATGTGTGCGAGGTGTGTGCGAGGGGTGTGAGGGGTGTGAGGTGTGTGTGCGAGGGGTGTGAGGTGTGTGTGCGAGGGGTGTGAGGGGTGTGAGGTGTGTGTGCGAGGGGTGTGAGGTGTGTGTGCGAGGGGTGTGAGGTGTGTGTGCGAGGGGTGTGAGGTGTGTGTGCGAGGGGTGTGAGGTGTGTGTGCGAGGGGTGTGAGGTGTGTGTGCGAGGGGTGTGAGGTGTGTGTGCGAGGGGTGTGAGGTGTGTGTGCGAGGGGTGTGAGGTGTGTGTGCGAGGGGTGTGAGGTGTGTGTGCGAGGGGTGTGAGGTGTGTGTGCGAGGGGTGTGAGGTGTGTGTGCGAGGGGTGTGAGGTGTGTGTGCGAGGGGTGTGAGGTGTGTGTGCGAGGGGTGTGAGGTGTGTGTGCGAGGGGTGTGAGGTGTGTGTGCGAGGGGTGTGAGGTGTGTGTGCGAGGGGTGTGAGGGGTGTGAGGGGTGTGAGGTGTGTGTGCGAGGGGTGTGAGGTGTGTGTGCGAGGGGTGTGAGGTGTGTGTGCGAGGGGTGTGAGGTGTGTGTGCGAGGGGTGTGAGGTGTGTGTGCGAGGGGTGTGAGGTGTGTGTGCGAGGGGTGTGTGAGGGGTGATGTGTGTGTGCGAGGGGGTGATGTGTGTGTGCGAGGGGTGATGTGTGTGTGCGAGGGGTGATGTGTGTGTGCGAGGGGTGTGAGGGGGTGATGTGTGTGTGCGGGTGATGTGTGTGTGCGAGGGGTGTGAGGGGGTGATGTGTGTGTGAGGGGGTGATGTGTGTGTGCGAGGGGTGTGAGGGGGTGATGTGTGTGTGCGAGGGGTGTGAGGGGGTGATGTGTGTGTGCGGGGGTGATGTGTGTGTGCGAGGGGTGTGAGGGGGTGATGTGTGTGTGCGAGGGGTGTGAGGGGGTGATGTGTGTGTGAGGGGTACGGGAGGATGTGGGTGTGGGTGTGGGGCGGATGTGGGTGTGGGTGTGAGGGGTAGGGGTGGATGTGGGTGTGGATGTGAGGGGTGTGTGTGTGAGACAATCGTTTCAGCAGTCTGTTGCTTTGGAATCCCGTCTCCTCTTTAGTCGTTAAATTACTTTCCTTGTGTATCATTGGCTTCATGCGAAATTTTATTGCATCACGAACATTGAATCTGGTGGCTGATTCAGAACATATAATTATTATTTTGTACTTGGGTGGGGGTGGGGGTGGGGTACTTCCGGTACAACATATAATTTGTCTAACAGTAGTATAATTGTTTTGGGTGGTTTGACGTCTCAGTAGGGTTTTTGCCCTTTTGTTGCAAGCGGAACAAGAAGTTTGGACAGTCTGCCTGTTTGTGTGTGTGTGTGTGGTGTATTTGACTATTAATATTAATGCTTTACCTAATTACAAATTTATATCAATTACTGTATTAAGAAATTTATTATTATTTATATTTATAATTATGGTTTATTAGTTTCAATAAAAATTATTTTATTATTTATATTTATATTATTTATATTTATTTATCATTTATATTTATTATTTATATTTGTACGTAGTTATGGTTTATTAATTAATTTCAATAAAAATTATTTTATTATTTATTTATTATTTATATTTATTATTTATATTTATTATTTATATTTATTATTTATATTTGTAGTTATGGTTTATTAATTAATTTCAATAAAAATTATTTTATTATTTATTTATATTTATTATTTATACTTATGTCATATTTATTGATTGTGTTGTGCTGCAATAGGGATGTGGTAGCATACAGAAGGGCATGCCACACAAGTTCTACCACGGAAAAACAGGCAAAGTGTTCAACGTCACCAAACGAGCCATCGGTGTCGTCGTCAACAAACAAATCAGGTCATTCTCTATACCTGCAGTCGTATTTCACATGACGCTGACAACGTTTGTTGTGTCTGTTTGAAGGAATCGCATTATTCCTAAGAGAATCAACGTGCGGATAGAACACGTGAAGCACAGCAAGTGTCGTGATGACTTTCTCAAACGAGTGAAGGAGAATGAAGAGAAGAGGAAAGCAGCGAAGGCGAAAGGAGAATATGTACAACTCAAGAGACAAGTAATGGCTGTTGTCTGTTCATGTGTCTGTCAGTTGCCTTATCTATCTATCTATCTATCTATGTGTATGTATGTATGTATGTATGTATATATGTATGTAAGTGTCCGTCTAATGTGATATAAACATGTCTGTTTGTCTGTCTCTGTCTGTCCATTGTCCTTTGTATGTATGTATGTATGTAAGTGTGTCTGTCTAAATGTGATCTAAACATATGTCTGTTTGTCTGTCCATTGCCTTCTGTATGTATGTGTGTTTGTCTAAATGTGATATAAACATTTGTTTGTTTGTCTGTCTTAATGTCTGTCCATTGCCTGTGTGTCTGTTTGTCTATTATCTGCACATTTATCTATCTGGTTGTTGTGTCTGTCTGTCTGTTTCTGTGTTTGTCCAATGTTCATCCTACTGCATCTGTACATCAACGCATGGATGTCAGACTGTGTATATCATCATATCTCTTGTTGTCTGTAGCCTGTTGGTCCAGTAGCTGGTCATTTTGTCAGCACAAAGAACAATGTGCCGGAAGTGGTTGTACCTATTCCTTATGAGTTTGTAGCCTGATGACATTATGAATAGAAACATCAATATATCAAGTCTTACATTAATGTTGTCTGTTTAATATCAATCGACTTAATTAACGCTGTTCTAGCTTCTCCATTAGCCACAATCCATCACCTAAAAAGTGGACGTTCTCCACTCCGATTCCTTTATTCACTTGGGAGCTACACAATAGATTGAATCACGTGACACACACACACACACACACACACACACACACACACACACACACACACACACAAGCGCGGACGGACACACACACACACACACAAGCGCGGATGGACACACACACAAGCGCGGACGGGGACACACACACGGACGGACACACACACACACACACACACACACAACACGGACGGGGGGGACACACAACCACACACACACACACACATACACACGGACGGGGACACACACACACACACATGGATGGACACACACACACGGACGGACACACACACACACACACACACGGACGGACGGACACGTGCACACACACAGATGGACACACACGGACACACACACACACAATTACATCTCGTCTGTTGACATTTTCATCACACCAACTCCAAGTGCATGTGTTTTCCCCTCCGCCATAACTGCCTGTCATTTGAACACATTATTGAACTGCTGTACGTTAGCTGTTTGTCTGTATGTAAATACCACGGCTTGATCTTTGCCTACAACGTCCATTCGGCCACCGGGTGACGTGAGACCTGGACACATAATGTTTGCTCCGCTCAATACGAACCTTATGGCTCCCTTGTCCACTTGCACATGAGGTAATATGTGAGGATCTGGACATTGATAACACAACTGAGAAGTCATACACAAGTAAGTCTGCCGTTTGTGGTTGTGCATGTTTGTCTGTCTGTTTGTCCACCCATCTGTCTGTTTATTTGTCTGTCCATCCATCTGTCTGTCTGCCTGTCCATCTGTCTGTCTGTCTGTTTGTCCACCCATCTGTCTGTTTATTTGTCTGTCCATACATCTGTTTGTCTGTGCCTGTCCATCTGTCTGTCTGTTTGTTTGTCCACCCATCTGTCTGTTTATTTGTCTGTCCATCCATCTGTCTGTCTGTACCTGTCCATCTGTCTGTTTGTTTGTCTGTCCATCCGTCTGTCTATCTGTGTGCCTGTCCATCTGTGTGTCCGTCTGTTCATCCATCTGTCCGTCTGTCCACATGTTGGTCTTTTTGTGTCTGTCCACCCATCTGTCTGTTTGTTTGTCTGTCCATCTGTCTGTCTGTCTGTCCACCTGTCCGTCTGTCTGTCTGTCTGTGTGTCCATCTGTCTGTCTGTCTGTCTGTCTGTTTGTCTGTCTGTCCATACAATTACATTTGTGTAATAATCGAAGTGATGGCATATACGGTCCATCTCGTTGATGATAAAACAGCAGCTCTGAGTTAACAGATAACATCTCAATGTGATCATGACTGCAACACAAACAAACAATTACTATACAAAAAGTATTCACATACACATAATCAGCACATTTTCAAAAGGCAAGCAAATTGCTTACCAACAAAATATTAAAACTAAAAATTAATAAATTTGTAATAATAATTAATTAATTTTAGTGTCATTTAATGTTTGGTGGTATGACTACATTTCTGCATGACACACTGACACACACACACACACACACACACACACACACACACACACACACACACACACACATGCACGGACACGCGCGAGCACACACACACACACACACACACACACACACACACACACACGCACACACGCACTCCACTTCTCATCGATGTCAACCACCTTAACAATCATAAATAAATTTCTATATTTCCATCGTCTTGCCATTTCACGATCTTGAGCGGCTCCTTCTTCGGCAGGATCTCGTCCAAGTGTTCACGGAGAGCAGGATAGCACTCAAGCAGCTGCGCCCTGATGCCTCTATGCACGGAGGACTTCACTTGATTGACTGCAGACACATTTTCTTTATGATGAAACCTAAACACACACAGAGAGAGATCCAACAAAGTACAGACAAGACAACAGTGTAGCAAGAGTTGCAACATACTTCTTGAACATGTTGGAGTTAGTCACGTGTGTGGCATATCACGTGATTACACGTGCATCACGTGATTTTTTACGTCACGTGACTAGCTACTAAATATCACGTGATTTACTATTTTGCCGCGTGATTTAGCGTCACGTGATTGAAGGCTTGTCATTGATATTTACTAATTTGGTTGTCAGTCAACCCATGTTGTTCCTGTTTCGTTGTGTGCGTTGGCTTCCAGTCGTTTTCGTGACGGCGCTCGTCGCCTGGTCGTATTACGCGTTCGTTGTCGTCATATGTGGTATGTTGTTTGTCGTTGCTTTCAGTTCTCGTTTTGACTTCCGGTTCTGTTGCTGGCGTCGTCTTCTAGCTACAGTAGTCGACGATGTCGCGATTAAAGGTAATAACGATTGTTAACGTAAAACAATAAAAAATAAAAAATTGAAATAACAAAAAAATAAAAATAAAAAAATAAGTAAATAAAGTAAATAAAAAAATAAAATAAAAATATAAATATATAAAAATAATTGAAATGAAAATAATAAATAAAAAAATAAAAAACAATAGAAAAGTAAACAACTGTTAATATTATAGTAATTATTAACAAAAAATTTTTAATAACAATAAGCAACTAATGAAATAATTAATTAAATTAATATTTTAAATATAAATCAAGAAATTTTAAACAATTACATTTGTTAGCATTTGTAAGTTAATTAAAATATACCCTCCAAACCTCATATATAATAATATAGACTTCTACACTTAGCTGGGAAGTTTCAATATAAGAAAATTAATAAAATAATTTATAGTATACAGAACATACAATTAATATTAACAAGTTATTGTTTAATATCAAATTTTTAATTTACAGCCTAATTAGTGTGTTGTTGATTATTTTTGTTTTGTAGTCGTGTATTCGATTGCATATCACGTGATCTTCTTCTTGTTTATGCTCTCGTATTGGGTGACTATAATGACAAATCCTGCAGAGCCGAGTGAGAAGGTAGAGAGGAAATTGTGTACATTAGGTTGGTGTGTTGCTTGAGTTTGTGTTGCAGTACAAACTGTCCGAACAGGATGAAGATGATTTGAAGCATGGGGTAAGGGGTTGTGTAATGTGAAGATTCGAAGATTATTGAACAGATAGGATGTGTAGATGTTTGTTAGTTAATTAAGTTATTGTAGGGCAAGTAGTTGTAATGGCGTTTGGATGGACAGACAGATAGACAGACTGGCAAATAGACAGACAGACGGATGGACAGATAGGTAGATAGACAGACAAACAGACAGATAGACAGACTGGCAAATAGACAGACAGACAGAAGGATGGACAGACAAATAGATAGACAGACTGGCAAATAGACAGACAGATAGATAGATAGACAAATAGACAGATAGACAGACTGGCAAATAGACAGACAGACAGAAGGATGGACAGACAAATAGATAGACAGACTGGCAAATAGACAGACAGACAGAAGGATGGACAGACAAATAGATAGACAGACTGGCAAATAGACAGACATATAGATAGATAGACAAATAGACAGATAGACAGACTGGCAAATAGACAGACAAACGGATGGACAGACTGGCAAATAGACAGATAGACAGACTGACAGACTGGCAAATAGACAGACAGATAGATAGATAGATGGACAAGACATTAGTGACATATATAGTGTCCAATTGCATGCAACCTAAGTTGATAATTTTTTAGAGACCCATGTGGGTCTAATTGATATATAACGGACTTTCGTATCTATAGCTTGTAACAGTTCATATGTATGAAATATAAAGATTTGACAGACAGACACACAGACAGACAGACGGACAGACAGACAGATAGACAAGTAGACAGACAAACAGACAGGTAGACAGACTGGCAAATAGACAGACAGATGGATGGACAGACAGATAGATAAACAGACAAACAGACAGATAGACAGACTGGCAAATAGACAGACAGGCGGATGGACAGACAGATAGACAGACAAATAGACAGACAGATAGACAGACTGGCAAATAGACAGACAGACAGAAGCATGGACAGACAGATAGATAGACAGACAAATATACAGACAGAGGCCGTGTTCACACTTGGGTTAGCAAACCCGTTTGCGCTAACTAATCATAACACCCTGCTGTGCTATCATGCGCAAGGTGTGTTCTCACATGTTGAGCTTATCCAGTTGTCTCTAATTAGTGATAATGGCTGTGTGAACCAGCAGACTGCAACTGATTGTATCATGTACTCAAGCTATGCTACTCAATTCCTGCGCAAGAATTGAAACGTCTTCCAACCGCTTTCCGTCTTCGAGTGCCTTCTCCAGGTGTAGGGACCACATGTGTGTGATAGAACAGCAACAGCTGACTGAATCTATGGATACAACGTCTTTCACTACTGAATTCCACAAGTCGTGCTGTGGATTCGATTTGCTCTAGCAAAAACTGCCAGACCAACACAAAGTAGAGCAATCTACTTTGATTCATTACTGTGATACACAATGTGAATATACTGGAATGTTTGGACAAGCTCTAACCGCAGCTAAACCTAGTGCTAACCCTAGCCCTGATCTAACCCACATTCCTGTTGTAAACTGACCTGATTATTGTAATTGGTTATGCTAAGCAGTAGCAAACCCAGTTCTAAACCCTAGTGTGAACACAGGCAGATAGACAGACAGACAGATAGAAGACTGGCAAATAGACAGACAGACAGGTGGACAGACAGATAGATAAACAGACAAACAGATAGACAGACTGGCATATAGACAGCAGTGCTCAAAATTACTGCCGGTCATCGGTCAATGGCCGATCATATTTGGATAATGACCGGTGATAGTTGCTAATTACCGGTCAAGGTGACCGGTCAACTTTTGTAGGTCATTAATTAGTGATGAGAAGAGCTATCCCAGCTCTATGAAGAGCCAATTAAGTGTATAGCTAGTCTACATAGCTATGTGATATTATATGTTAGCTATGTACATCATTTAGCACCATCTATTTAGTCTCTGTTCATGTGTTGGCCTCTGAATTTGTACTCTACAATCTATAGCACCGCCCAACTTTTACCTTATTTGTCAGGCCTCAATCATGTCTGCATGAGAGGGACAGCCCTGCATGTTTATCTAAGTCTTGTGAGAGGACCGTTTAGCTATTGTTGTGTTACTATGAAATGCCATAACATCTCTCGTGAATTATGATACAATCAGTTAAGTGGTCATGCTGTGTAAAGATTTGCTATGGTACATGGAACATGAGTACTTAATGACGTTAATTATGGTATACTATGGTATGGTATGAAACTTCCGCGTTGCTTTTTGCCTTTCAATTCATTGTTAGAGCGTTATGTCTCTGGACCCAGTTGCGCAGTTTCTTTACCCAAATGATGCTCCGGTGACCCATAAGCCTGTGTGTGTGGGAGCTGATGGCAATTGCTTTTTTCGGGCTGTTGCAATGTCCTTGACAGGAAAGGAAGAAAATCACAAGCAACTCCGTCAGCAAGTTGCAGAACAGCTCTGCAACAAGCCACAGGCAATTGCAGCTGCTTTGATTGAAAAATCTTCGTCTTGTCCAGGTGTGAATCCTTCTTCACTCATTGCCACGTTTCTTTCTGATGAGAGTTACAGCGTGTTCAAAGCCGCAAAGGAAGTGGGAAAGGGCACTGAGGACAGTCTAGCTTTAGCTGTGGTGAAGGAGGGCAATGAGACAAAGAAATTTGGAAGTTGGTGTGGGATGGTGCAAGTCTATGGTGCAGCTGCAGCAATTGGTTGTTCCATCAACATGCACTACCCTGAGGTTAACCAACGTATCCGCCCCTTTATGAATACCATTGTACAACCTTTGGAATCTGCAACAAGTCAAAATAATGATATTCATATCATGTGGTCTAGCACAACTCAGCCAGCAACTCTTAAGGGAAATGTTCAACTCAATCACTTTGTGCCTTTGCTACCCAGATCAGCCACTAATCTCAGTTACCATGCCGAAAGTGACATTCCTGCCTCTGATTGCTGTGATGAGTCTGACTCTGACAAACTTGAATCTACCTTTGGCTTCAGTGATGATGAGAATGCCAGTGAATTTGTTGTAATGAAAACCCTTAGAAAATCAAGAAAGTCAAAGAGAATTGAACCAAAGTCATGGTCATTGTCTGGATTCCAACCTAAGAGCCCAAGGGTTTGTGCAATACCTTCGAACATGGATATTACAGTAGAAACTATCCATGAAGATTCTGGCATACCTGTTGACTCACACCACACTGCAGCCCAAGAAAGTCAAAATGGTGACAAGCCGGCATATGGCAATGCTTCTCGCACAACTCAACGTGCTATGGCTGCCACTGCTACTAAGCCAAAGGGTTCTGAAAGCAAGTCTTCCAAGATCAAGCAAACTCTTGATTCCTGGTTATTAAGTAACAAGAACAAACATGTACAGAAAGACCAAAGGGAGATTACAAATAGTCATCCGATTACAACCATTCCAGAGCTTGCAAAAACACCAGTACGTCAAAATGTGTCATCAACCACATGCAGACGTCATATATCAAAAGAAACATTTATGGGGTGGAAAAGAAGCCATGAAGCTGATTATCAAACTATGTCATGGCTTAAATGTGAAGTGATGAAAGATAATCCTTCAATGGTTGATATTTTGTGGTGTGAGGTGTGTCGAACATACCAATCTAAGGTATGTGGCACTAAGCATTTCTCCAGAACGTGGATTGATGGGTCAAGAAATCACAGAACCAACAATGTCATTGATCATGCTGGGAGTGCTCAGCATCAAGCTGCAATGTCCTACAAGCGAAAAGAAACAGCAAGAGAGAGGAGAGAGCCAGTGACGGATTACAGTGAGATTGCCAGAAGTTTTAAGAT
Organism: Corticium candelabrum; assembly: GCF_963422355.1. Lineage (NCBI taxonomy): Eukaryota > Metazoa > Porifera > Homoscleromorpha > Homosclerophorida > Plakinidae > Corticium > Corticium candelabrum. The sequence goes on along the minus strand of NC_085098.1, from coordinate 7,855,151 downwards.
GAAGCCGGAGACCAAAGCAAGGATGATGAAGAAATTTGAAATATGTTATTTTCTGGCAAAAGAAAACTTTCCATTCGTAAAATATCCATCTATCTGTGCTCTTGAAAAACGACATGGTGTTGAGCTGGGAGAGGCATATTCAACTGATGTAGCAGCTAGTCACTTTGTGCATTATATTGCTGAAAGTCAGCGACAGCATTTCAAACAAACAGTGGCAGCACCTTTCTTCAGCATCTTGATGAATAGTTCAGCTGACAAAGGAAAAGTGGAGAATGAGTTGTTTGCAATCATCTATTCTGAGAGTGATCACACCTCTGAAAAGCTAATAACTCGAAGTCGATACTTCAAAGTACTGGAACCGTCTAAGGCTGATTCTGCTGGACTCTTCGATTGCCTACAAGAAGCTCTGAAAGATATGGGTATAAGAGATTTGATGAATCCAGAAAATGTGCTGCAAGTCAAAAATTTGCCAATTCTTGTTGGTGTGGGAACTGATGGTGCTGCTGTAAACATCTCAGAGATACGTGGACTAAAAGCAAAAGTTCAGAATGTTCTGCCATGGATTTTCTGGATGTGGTGTTTTGCCCATCGACTAGAACTGGCAAGCAGAGACGCTCTCTCCAATCCAGTATTTAAAGAAATAGATGAAATGCTTCTTAGGATCTATTATCTTTACAACAAGTCTCCCAAGAAATGTAGGGAACTGAGGGCTATTGTGAACGATTTGAAAGAAGTATACAATTTTCCAAGGGGTGGCAACCTACCAGTGAGAGCATCAGGAAGCAGTTGTTTTGTTCATAAGCGAAGAGCACTCCACAGAGTTCTCGATAGGTATGGGGCTTACATGAACCACCTAGCAAGCCTCTGTGAAGATGCTAGTCTTAGAAGCCCTGATCGGCAGCGTCTAAAAGGTTATTGACAAAGTGGACTCATGCAAAAATAATTCTGTCCTGTGCCCATTACATAGATATTTTAGATCCCGCCGCTAGTCTGAGCTTGTCTTTACAGGGAGATGATCTTGATATCATTAAGGCAATTCAATCAGTACTCAAAAGTCACCAAGCCATGGAACAGTTGAAAGAAACTCCCTTAACCAATTGGTTTGCAAGCAGACGTGTCATGGACAATCTAATAGAAAGTGCAGATGGCAAAATGACGTATCAAGGAATTGAATTACATCACTTCAATGATGTTGTTGTGAACAGCCGCAGACAGCAAGCTTTAAGTGATCTGAGAAGATTGGATGATGAATTGAAGGAAAGACTTTCATGGTCAGACACAAAACTTATGAGGGCTATTATGGTTTTCTTGGACGCACAAGCCTGGTACTCACACAAAACCGATGAGTCTTTCTCTCATCAGCTTACAGAGGCTGTTTCAATGCTAGTTGAGAATTTCCGAGCTCCTCTCGAGGCCAAGGCTACTGATCTAGCAGCAATTCAGGAAGAAGCCAAGGAGATGCTTGACTATGCACATCAATATCTTCGAGTGGACAGAGATGGGTATCAACATGTTTGGTACCGCTTGGCGTTTGGACCTGACTGCACGCAATTTAGGAATTTAGTTGCTATTACACAGCTCCTTTCAGCTTACCGTTTAGTACTGCAAAAGTAGAACGCCTTTTCTCCCGCTTAAAACTTATTAAAACTGATCGTAGAACAAGTCTTAGTCAGGAGACGTTATCTGATCTGCTAGAGGTCAGTGTTGAGGGAACTGAACTTGAAAATTTTGATTCAAGCGCTGCTGTACAGTTATGGTGGTCAGACTGTTCAAGAACTCGTCATGAAAGTCATCCCAAAAAAATAAAAATTGAATGCAGCAGCGAGACCATTCATCAACAAGAAGACACTTCAGCGATCAATGAGGCAACTGAAACAATATGTGAGGCAGAGCAGTCGGTATCTCTGGATGATTGGGACTCTTGGATCTTGAATGATGAGTGAAATATGGTCACAGTACCACAACTTGCATCGTCACACTACCACAACTTGCATCATCACATGCACTAGCACAACTTGCATGATGTCAGAATACCATCTCAGATCTGTAGTAACTAGTTATGTTCGAACAAATATGCTTATAGTGTGGTGTTAGAGTAAATTGCTTAATTTGATGTAAAACTGTAACATTATAAAGGAAAGCAGTTCACAGTTTGCTATGTTTTGTTAGTTACTGCAATTTTAGGTGCTTTCATGTTGTAAACTAATGCCTACTTCCTTAGTAATATGTGTATTCAAATGACTCTTGTTTCTTGGTTTATGATTGCTAATTAAATTAGAGATTACTAATTTTTGATTACTAACTGCTTTTGATTACTAATTAAATTAGACGACCGGTAAAAAATTTGAATGACCGGCTAACTTCTGGCATTACTGGCCATACGGCCGACTAACTTTGAAAACTAATTTTGAGCACTGGACAGACAGACGGATAGATAGACAGACAAACAGGCAGGACAGACAGACTGGCAAATAGACAGACAGACGGATGGACAGACAGATAGCTAGACAGACAGACAGACAAATAGACAAACAGACAGACAAATTGACAGACAGATAGACAGACAAACAGGCAGGACAGACGGACGGGCAAATAGACAGACAGACGAATGGACAGACAGACAGATAGACAGACAGACTGACAAATAGACAAACAGACAGACAAACAGACAAACAAATAAACAGGCAAGCTGAGCAACAAACAGACAATCACATATAGATAGAGGCCTGTATCCAGGGTGGTTGTCATCACTCACAATTTGGTACAATTTAAAGTCATGACAAAGCACAGCAGAACGAGCAAACTACAATGCATTGCATTCTTGTACAGATTAGCGTTGAGGATGTGTTGAGGCGGCTGGTTGTTAATCGTGATTTAAAGGTTTACACAAGGAATGACGAAGGAGGTGATGTTGTGATGACAATGTGTGTGACACTGATTGTGTCATATTGTGTGATTGTTGTTTATGTTTTCTAGTGTTTCGCTTTTGTGATAAAACGAGAGTTTTGAAACCAGATCGCTGCAAGTATTGCTCAGTTAGCCGACAGTGAGTATAGTGAGATAATATGGTAGGTAGACAGCAGGTGGGTGGGTGGGTAGAGGTAGACAGATGGTTAGGGTACTGAAGTGGTAGACTGGTTAGGCAGTTATGAGCAATGTGTACACACACACACACACACAAACATACACACACACACACACACACACACACACACACACACACACACACACACACACACACAATATGCGCATGCGTGCACATACACACAGGCACACACACAGACACACACACACACACAAACACAGACTTGTGTATACACACATGACCACACTCAGGCATGTGTCCAAATGTGCCATATACATGGTGCACACAGAAAGGCAGACAGGCAGAGCATGCAACAAACAGAATACACTTAGAGGAGGAGAGACGGACAGACAGAGAGACAGAGGGATGGGCAGACAGACAAAGGAACACAGGGATGGACAGACAAATAGACAGACAGACAGAGGGATGGAGAGATGGACAGACAGACAGACAAATGTGGAGGAGACAGACACCACACCGTGAAGAGAACAATAGTTGATGGTAAAATATATAATGAGCAACGTTTCAGTAAAAACCTTCTGGCTCAACGTATGGCTAAGATTTTTAAAAATTTCAAACAATAGGTGTTAATATTGATATTGATGATGTTGATATCAAACCAGCTATTTACTAAAGTATGTCTGATTTTATATTTAATCCATATGGGTCGAAGGTCACCAGTTTCCTGATCCATTCGGATTCTCTGCACTTGCGGGATAGGTCGTCTTTCAATCCCAGATAGTCAATGTTGGTGACTTTCATATTCTCTACAGAGTGCTGTGGTTTGTTGAAATGTCGTTCTGTGGTTTGCCTTCCGGTCGTTTGTTTGTTACATCTGCTCTGTGATTGTTCATTTGTTGATGGAGGCATTGTCCCGTCTCTTCGACATATTGCATGCCACACTTCGTACACTGTATCAAGTATATCACGTTGCTTGTTTACCATCAACTATTGTTCTCTTCGCGGTGTGGTGTCTCTCTCCTCCACATTTGCCTACATATCTACCACGTCAAGTTTCCGCGGATCAGATCGTTTCCGTCTTTGCCCTCTGTTTATCTTTCAGTGTCAGACAGACAGAGGGATGGAGGGATGGACAGACAAGTAGACAGACAGACAGACAGACAGAGGGATGGAGGGATAGACAGACAAATAGACAGACAGACGTTGGTTGCAATTCCTTTCAGACGTACTATATATCTATGAGCTTTAAAAGATTTAACACGTTCTGTCACCGTGAACATTTTATAATTCAATTATAAAAATTATCGCACCATTTCTTCACGTTCTCATCGACACTTCAATAACTATTCATGTTTGCAGATGCGTATTAAAAATGGACCACTTCTGTCCGTGGTGAGTCACCTCGTGATCTTACTGCTGCCACTCATGCCATTGCACCTAACATCATATATCTAATATATTCAGGGTGAACAACACTGTTGGTTTCAGCAACTACAAGTCATTTCTCCTGTTTCTTTTCTACACTCAAATTTACACGCTTTTTGTTGCCCTGACTGTGTTGCCATATTTCATTATGTTTTGGACGGTGAGTCTGATGCAGCATGTGTGCTGTTACGTGTGAGTGGAGATGTATGTACAATAGTCTAATGTATTATGAGATGCATGCCTCCAGTACAATAGTCTAGTGTATTGTGAGATGCATCCCTCCAATACAATAGTCTAGTGTATTGTGAGATGCATCCCTCCAATACAATAGTCTAGTGTATTGTGAGATGCATTCCTCCAATACAATAGTCTAGTGTATTGTGAGATGCATCCCTTCAATACAATAGTCTAGTGTATTGTGAGATGCATCCCTTCAATACAATAGTCTAGTGTATTGTTAGATGCATCCGTCCAAGACAATAGTCTAGTGTATTGTGAGATGCATCTGTCCAATACAATAGTCTAATGTATTGTGAGATGCATCCCTCCAGTACAATAGTCTAATGTATTGTGAGATGCATCCCTCCAGTACAATAGTCTAGTGTATTGTGAGATGCATCCCTCCAATACAATAGTCAAGTTGCCGACCAGTTCTTTCAGAACACTTACTCAAAGGGATCCTCTGGACCTTCCTGTCCTTCTGATGTTCCTACTCTAAAGAGCCCCAAAACCCAGTTTGACATCAGACCAATTTCTGCTAATGAAGTTGCCCGTAAGATCAAACATTCACGAAACAGCTCAACTCCAAGTCCTCTCGATGGTATCTCTTACCTAGTGTTGAAGAAATGTCCATCACTCCTCCCAGCATTGGTGGATTTATACAATTGTTGCTGGTTATCCTGTTCTGTGCCATCTTTGTGGAAAACTGGTGTCATTCGACTGATTCCCAAGTCTGGTGCTGCAGCTGATCCCACTACTCCTTCAAACTTTAGGCCAATTGCTTTGACCCCTTGTATTGGAAAGATCTACACTTCAATCCTGAAAGACAGATGGTGCGACTTCCTGCTGAGTAATGGTTTTCTGGATACATCAGTTCAAAAAGCCTTTTTGCCTGGTGTGTGTGGAACAGATGAACATCATTTTAAATTGTGGTCTCTCATGGAAGATGCTAGAAGGAATCGTCGCTGTCTGTCTGTTTGCTGGTTGGACTTTGCAAATGCGTACGGATCCGTGCCTCACTGGTTGGTTCGAGAAAGCTTTGTTCTTCATCATGCGCCACTCCACTTACAGAAAGTGGTTATGAATCTCTATTCATCACTTCAGCTGCTGGTATCTACATCAGAATGGTCCACCCCTTCTATTCCATGTCACAAAGGGGTATTCCAAGGCGACCCTTTCTCGGTGATAGTTTTCAATACAGTGATCAATACTCTAGTTCTTCAATTACAACAGTCTGCCCCATCGATTGGTTACAAGTTACAAAACACAGAGCATATTGTTAACACTCTTCTCTTTGCTGACGACTTAACTCTTCTCGCCAGAAATTCCAAGAACCTACAAACCCTCTGCGACATCGTGTCCAAGTGGTGTTGTTGGTCACAACTGTCCATCAAGCCTTCAAAATGTTCATCGCTCAGTTTATCGTTCAAGCCGTCTTACCATGCCCGTGACCCTGCCGTTTCTGTTTCTGGTTCTTCAATTCCATTTCTTGGTGAGGACACCTTCAAGTTTTTGGGAATGCCAGTAAATGGGAAGTTGAGCACTGTGTCTTTCAAGGAATCACTAAAGGCTAAAGTTCGTCAACTAATGGAAAAAGTTGATTCTTGTCTGCTTAGCTGTTGCCGAAAACTCAAACTTTACAGTCAAGGAGTGTTTCCTAGGCTCGCTTGGTCACTGTCTTTAGTACCACTGGCTCCCAGTTGGGTTAGAACAGACGTGGACAGCATAGTGACTTACTTCTTGAAGAAATGGACGAAACTACCCAGATCCGCATGCACTGTTCGTTTATATTTGGAAAAGTCCAAAGGTGGTCTTGGCCTTCCTTGTCTTTCGCACTGCTCCTCAAAATTTCAGGCATCTAAATCTGCTCGTTTTTTGACCTCATCTGATAACACAATCCGGTACCTGGCAACAAAAGCTGCTGTGAATGGGTTTCACCCTGAGAGATTTTCTTCAGTTAGAGAAGGACTTGTTTCTTTATCAGACTCACCTGGACTGTCAGGCTCGTCGCTTGGTGAAAAGACCAAAAACAGACTTGACAAGAACTTTCAGCAGCATCTTCTGGAGACACTGCAGAGCCGCAAAGTGCAAGGAGCGACAAGCCGGATTGACAATTCTGCGCCAGATTTATGGTCAAAAGTTGTTTACAGTTTAACATCAGAACATTTCTCTTTCATTCTAAATGCTGTCTCGGAGTCATTACCAACGAATGCCAATCTTCTGCTGTGGAAGAAGAGAACAAATGATGGATGTCCACTCTGCCATAAACGACAGACTCTTCTACACGTTCTAAATAATTGTTCTGTTCTCCTTAAGAGAGGCTGTTATAATACCCGGCACGACGCTGTTCTCAAGATAATCTACGACACCATCTCTCAGAATACGTCCACCAGTAATTACAACGTTTTCGCTGATCTTGCCTGCAGCACTGTTCCATTTCCAACAGGCATCGTTGTGACCGCCAAAAGACCTGACGTCATTCTATGGAACGACGTGGTACAGAGAATTTACCTAGTAGAACTTACTGTCTGTCATGAGTCCAACTTCGATGCAGCTGACGAAAGAAAAACTGCAAGATATTACGACCTAGTGCAGTCTCTGTCAGAAAAGAGATATCTCGTAAAGCAATTTAACCTTCTCGTTGGATCGAGAGGTTTTATTCATAATGCCAATTTGAATTCTTTGTGCACGGAACTACGTATACCAGCTAGGACAAAGGAGAACATGTGTCTTCAGATTATCAAGACTGTCATGGAAGAGTCATTTAAAATCTGGATCAAGAGGAACAGTTCATAGCCTTGTTACTGTGTTTAATTAATGGTTAACTTAGTCTTCTCTTTTACTTTAGTCTTGCTGTGCTAGCCAACTTCGTTGTAGCTAGTCTAGAGCTCTTAGCTGCTGTCCCATATGTCGCCACGGGATTGTTAACCGTGTTGGACAGGGGTTGCTAGCTGCTCCCCATTTGTTTATTTATTTCAATAAATGGGTTTGACCGTGTATTGTGAGATGCATCCCTCCAATACAATAGTCTCATGTATTGTGAGATGCATACCTGCAATACGATTGTCATTTGCTATTGTTTTCTTTGCTGCAGGAGAAGGAGCATAAGCATTCAGATAGCGATCGAATGCAGACGTTGTTTTTGTTTTTTGTTGCATTGCTGTTCTCTGTTGGCGTGTTGTCATTGTTTGGTATGCACATATATCTCGTGCTCAACAACAAGACGACTTTAGGTATGCAACTGGTGTTTGTAAAGATTGTTCATTGGCATCGGTTACTGTGGGACACAGTCTGCATGTTTGTGTTTGTCACTTGTTTGTTTGTTTTGTTTCTTGTTTGTTTACTTGTTTGTTTACTAGTTTGTTGGTTTGTTTGCTTGTTTGTTTGTTTTGTTTATTTGCTTGTTTTTTGTTTTTTTTGTTGTTTATTTGCTTGTTTTTTGTTTTGTTTTTTTGTTTATTTGCTTGTTTGTTTGTTTTGTTTTTGTTTATTTGCTTGTTTATTTGCTTGTTTGTTTGCTGTCTGTTCATTTGTCTATTCGTTTGTTTGTTGGCTTGTTTGTTTGCCAGCCAGTCTGTCTGCATGCCAACATATCGTCTGTTAACGTTTTTGCTCGGCTCTCTCACAACCTCCACACACAGTATATCTTCCTATTTCAGAGGCTAGTCGTCCTACAATGTTCTACTATGGCCAAGACAAAAACGGCTTTGGTCTTGGCTGGAAAGAAAACCTTCGTCAAGTGTTTGGACCTTCAATAAAGAAATGGCTGCTTCCATTCAACAACAGGTGAACACCAATCTAGCAGCTCAATCAAAGCTAATAAACACAAATGAAATTGCTTTGTATTTTGTGTGTGAAGTATTGGAAATGGATGTGAGTTTCCTTTGCGTCGGGTCGATTGTGAATCTCAGCAATTGCTGACGATACGGGCTGCTCATATCGAAGATGGAGACAGTTCAGATGCTGGGATACATTAGCGATCCTTAGATTGTAGTTGATATCAACATGTATGATAGATTATAATACACGTATGTGGAATACTGTAGAACATGCTGATAATTCATTTCGATTTACAGTGTATGTAGTACTAGTGTGACTTTCTATGCTAGCTATTGTTTTTAGTTTCATGTAATGAAATGTTTATCGTTTCTTTGGGCATTAAAGAATAATACATTAGGTTAGGTGTCAATTATATTTGTTAATATATTAAATTTATGAAATTTCGGGAAATAGTCCACGTGTATTGCAGCACGTGTGTATTGTGTATTCACGTGTAGTTCACGTGTAGTGCACTGAAGTGTGATCACGTGTAATGCACTTGTAGTTCACGTGTAATGTACGTGCAGCAGAGCCGGCCTGGGTACTGTACAAAGCTAGGCTACCTCCAGCAGAGCCGTATATGGCTCTGACGTCCAACAAAGCAAAGTATGGCCTCGAATTTCCAAACACAGTGGGCGCGATGTCAAAAAAGTGGGTCATTACATCCGGGCACTTGCTAACTGAATTATAAGCAATGGACGACGGTATTTTACCGTTCTGGCGTGACGGTCCCATTCCGGGTTCGCTTCATCAATTTCCAGGAAGAACGAACGCGCAAGGATTTAGAGAGCACACCCGGTGAGCGGTCTAACGCATTGTGTGACGTTTCGCGGGAGGGAAGACGTTTTTATGTGGTGGTGTGACGTTTGTTGTGCTTGCAGTCAGCCAATCGTGATGGGAACGTCCGTGTTGGGCGTAAAATTCGGTGACGGTGTGATGGTGGCTGCGGATACACTTGGTTGGTGGTGTCCCGGATGTGTCTGTCTGTGTCATTGTATGCTAGTCGCTGGTGTGTGTGTGTGTGTGTGTGTGCTTCTGCTTGCGTGTGTGTGTTTCTACTTGCTAAGTGTGTGTGTGTGTGTGTGTGTGTGTGTGTGTGTGTGTGTGTGTGTGTGTGTGTGTGTGTGTGTGTGTGTGTGTGTGTGTGTGTATCTGCTTGCGTGTGTGTGTTTCTACTTGCTAAGTGTGTGTGTGTGTGTTTCTGCTTGCGTGTGTGTGTTTCTACTTGCTAAGTGTGTGTGTATGTGTGTGTTTCTGCTTGCGTGTGTGTGTTTCTACTTGCTAAGTGTGTGTGTGTGTGTGTGTGTGTGTGTGTGTGTGTGTTTCTGCTTGCTAAGTGTGTGTGTGTCCTTGTGTGTGTGTCCTTGTGTGTGTGTGTGTGTGTGTGTGTGTGTGTGTGTGTGTGTGTGTGTGTGTGTGTGTATCTGCTTGCGTGTGTGTGTTTCTACTTGCTAAGTGTGTGTGTGGTGTGTGTGTGTGTGTGTTTCTGCTTGCGTGTGTGTGTTTCTACTTGCTAAGTGTGTGTGTGTGTGTGTTTCTGCTTGCGTGTGTGTGTTTCTACTTGCTAAGTGTGTGTGTGTGTGTGTGTGTGTGTGTGTGTGTGTGTGTGTGTGTGTGTGTGTGTGTTTCTGCTTGCTAAGTGTGTGTGTGTCCTTGTGTGTGTGTGTGTGTGTGTGTGTGTGTGTGTGTGTGTGTGTGTGTGTCCACATGTGTCTATCACATGTGTTATAGGCTCTTATGGCTCTTTGGCTCGATTTCGGTCTATTTCTCGTTTCTTGAAAGTCAACAACGAGACACTAGTTGCCGCATCTGGAGATTACGCCGACTTTCAGTTGATAGAGGATATTCTAAAGCAGAAAGTGTATGGCAACAGAATTCTTTATTTGATATCAATTGATCACGTGACTTGGTATTGTGGTTGATAGTCTGGATGATGAACTGTTGGTTGATGATCAGGGTTATAGTCCTGCTTCCATTTTCTCGTGGCTCACGCGATTTCTGTACTACAGGTATAGACTGGTGTGTGGCAGCGAACTGACAGACTAGTAAACATGCAGACAGATGGAGAAATGGATGGAAGACAATGGATTGTTTGACATGGACAGGTGGACACACACTACACTTGGGCAGATGGACAGACAGACAGACAACTTGACAGACAGACAGCTTGACAGATAGCCAGACAACTTGACAGACAGACAGACAGCTTGACAGATAGACAGACAGCTTGACAGATAGACAGACAACTTGACAGATAGACAGACAACTTGACAGATAGACAGACAACTTGACAGATAGACAGACAGACAGACAACTTGACAGATAGACAGACAGACAGACAACTTGACAGATAGACAGACAACTTGACAGACAGACAGCTTGACAGATAGACAGAACAGCTTGACAGACAGATAGACAGAACAGCTTGACAGACAGACAGACAACTTAGCAGATAGACAGCTTGATAGATACACAGACAGACAACTTGACAGACATATGCCGAGTATGCAGGCGTGCACTCAAATTCGTGTTACAAATTTCTCAACGGATCAGAGTTTCAACAGACAGACCAACAGACGTGACCCAAGCTAATCATTGATTTCAATTACTCCCTTCCCAGACGCTGCCGTTTGAATCCCATATGGAATACATTCCTAGTTGCCGGCGTAAACAAAGGAGAGAGGTCAGTATTCATACAATTTCTCATACTGGCCACATCTCTCATAAGTAATGAATATTTTTTTAGTTTTCTGGGACAAGTTGACATGCTGGGTGTTGCATACGAAAGTCCAACTATCGCTACAGGATATGGTGCCTACATAGCACGGGTAGAGACACACATAAATTTATTAATTTTATAGGCATTTACCGTGTGCTAAAGGACGTTGTACGTGTAGCCATTGCTACGGGACGCCTATGAGAGAAATGCTACGATGAGCAGTGACGAGGCGAGACAGCTATTGGAGCAATGCCTGCGAGTTCTTTTTTATAGAGATGCTCGATCACTAAACAAGGTTGATATTAACTTATTGTATTAATTATTGATATCAATGTAGATGTTGATTAATTAGAAACACGTAATGTATTAGTATAAATTAATTAATCAGTATCTAGTTGAGATTGATATCAATATGTTGAATGTAAAATATGTTCTTAGTTTCATGTGATATTTTATATTAAATAGTTTAATTAATATAAATGATACTGTTAATTAATTAATATATTAATTAATTAACTAATGTGTGGTTTGTTGCATTATTTTGTTATAGTTTGAGATTGCAACTATAACACAAGACGGAGTGACCATTGACCATCCAAGATCAGTAGAGACGTCTTGGGAGATCGGGAAAATGGTCAAGTAAGTGACGTGTGAACAATCACACACACACACACTCACAGTGACACACACACACACACACCACACACACACACCACACACACACACACCACACACACACACACACCACACACACACACACACACACACACACACACTTGTTTTTGGGGACGATTGTCACTCATGCGTAGCAGATGGCCCAGCCATTGCAATCGTTGTTTCTGTATTGTCATAGCAATAGGGTCTTCACACGCTCGTTCTAAATTGTCTGAATTCTTATTTTATTCCGTCTTGAGACACCAAGAATCGATCGAATGCACCGCATGTGGAATGTATTTGAGCATTGCAAGTTTGCTTGTGTAACGGACCAAGTCTCACATCCATATAGCAAAACAGGTCTCACCAAAGCATGAAAAATTTTCATCTTTGTGGAGATTGAAAACTGCCTGTTGGTAAATACCCTTTTCTTCCAGGAACCGAAAACTTTACTCACACACACACTCACACACTCACAGTGACACACACACACACACACACACACACACACACACACACACACACACACACACACACCTTACCAATTCTCGTTTGTCTTACTAGAGGCTACGACTGAATGAGAGACAACTCTGACTAGGATAGAGACAATAGGAGCATGTTACTTGTGGTAATCTATCTTACTGACTGTGTCTCTAACAAGTCGTAATAGTCCATCGTTCTCGTCTGGTTTCTCAACCAGTGTGTTGTGCATGTCACTCATGTAGCTGTCTATTGTCTCCATGTTTGGGGTCTTTCGTGATTGAGGAAGTTGGACTTTTGCAAATGCCGACACGAGGACTTGACGTAGTGATGTTAGTTGCTGCTCTAGTGCTGTGTTGTGTGATTGTTGTTCTGTTGTTTCTTTCTCGAGACGGTCAATGGCTGCTTTCATGTTGCTGATGTGTTTTTTGAGGATGGAGTTTTGTTCTTCGAGTTCTGTGTTTGATTTCCGTAGCTCACGTAGCTCGGACTCCTTTGCTACAAAGAGCAACTATGACAGTCTAGTGTATTGTGAGATGCATCCCTCCAACACAATAGTCTAGTGTATTGTGAGATGCATCCCTCCAATACAATAGTCTAGTGTATTGTGAGATGCATCCCTCCAATACAATAGTCTAATGTATTGTGAGATGCATCCCTCCAACACAATAGTCTAGTGTATTGTGAGATGCATCCCTCCAATACAATAGTCTAGTGTATTGTGAGATGCATCCCTCCAATACAATAGTCTAATGTATTGTGAGATGCATCCCTCCAACACAATAGTCTAGTGTATTGTGAGATGCATCCCTCCAATACAATAGTCTAGTGTATTGTGAGATGCATCCCTCCAATACAATAGTCTAGTGTATTGTGAGATGCATCCCTCCAATATAATAGTCTACTGTCTGTTCCCCAAAGTGTGAACTTTGAAAATCATCAATATCTCTGCTGTTTTTTGTACTTTCTCGATGATCTTGGTATCGTTAGAAACCACTAGGTCTGGCATTTTTGTTTATCAAATTATCTATGCCCTTCCTACAAACCAAACGGGTGGAGTAATGGTTGTTATCCAATTATCTTGTAAGACCAACAGATCAGCAACTGAAAACATTTAAGATAATTGTTGTAACATGGTCCAACTGGAGCAGCTCTTAGTGCTCTAATGAGCACACCTGGTGTGACCTCTACTTCATTACTCACCTCGAGTTCACACTTACAGGGAATACACAGTAGTGTATTGTGAGATGCATCCCTCCAATACAATAGTCTAGTGTATTGTGAGATGCATCCCTCCAATACAATAGTCTAGTGTATTGTGAGATGCATCCCTCCAATACAATAGTCTAGTGTATTGTGAGATGCATCCCTCCAACACAATAGTCTAGTGTATTGTGAGATGCATCCCTCCAATACAATAGTCTAGTGTATTGTGAGATGCATCCCTCCAATACAATAGTCTAATGTATTGTGAGATGCATCCCTCCAACACAATAGTCTAGTGTATTGTGAGATGCATCCCTCCAATACAATAGTCTAGTGTATTGTGAGATGCATCCCTCCAATACAATAGTCTAGTGTATTGTGAGATGCATCCCTCCAATATAATAGTCTACTGTCTGTTCCCCAAAGTGTGAACTTTGAAAATCATCAATATCTCCGCTGTTTTTTGTACTTTCTCGATGATCTTGGTATCGTTAGAAACCACTAGGTCTGGCATTTTTGTTTATCAAATTATCTATGCCCTTCCTACAAACCAAACGGAAGGATAATACTTTTGCATATCAAAGACAAACGGGTGGAGTAATGGTTGTTATCCAATTATCTTGTAAGACCAACAGATCAGCAACTGAAAACATTTAAGATAATTGTTGTAACATGGTCCAACTGGAGCAGCTCTTAGTGCTCTAATGAGCACACCTGGTGTGACCTCTACTTCATTACTCACCTCGAGTTCACACTTACAGGGAATACACAGTAGTGTATTGTGAGATGCATCCCTCCAATACAATAGTCTAGTGTATTGTGAGATGCATCCCTCCAATACAATAGTCTAGTGTATTGTGAGATGCATCCCTCCAATACAATAGTCTAGTGTATTGTGAGATGCATCCCTCCAATACAATAGTCTAATGTATTGTGAGATGCATCCCTCCAATACAATAGTCTAATGTATTGTGAGATGCATCCCTCCAATACAATAGTCTAATGTATTGTGAGATGCATCCCTCCAATACAATAGTCTAGTGGATTGTGAGATGCATCCCTCCAATACAATAGTCTAATGTATTGTGAGATGCATCCCTGCAATACAATTTCGCCAATACAACGTCTTACTTTTGTTATGCTCAAGAAACTCTTCTGTGAATATGGGGACACTGCAGCCAGGAATCTCGTCCTCATTCATCTCCAATTCCTGCATCACTTGCTGTTGTATGGACGTCGACTGTGGCTTTCCACTAGCCTTACTAGATGAATCAATAGCCGACTGACCACGAGTACGAATCGTACCTAATACTGAGCCTTCCTGCTCTAAAACAAATACATATAAATAAATAAATAAATAAATAAATAAGCAACTAAACAATGAAACTACGTGTGTGTGTGTGTGTGTGTGTGTGTGTGTGTGTGTGTGTGTGTGTGCCCAGCAGCTACAGTGTAAACTCACCTTTGTTTCTCTTCACAAAACTCTTGTATGCGTCTGTCTGTTGATACTCACTTAACTCTTTAAGATATCTCTCTTTGTCTCTCTGAGCGTCGTCCAAATACTTCTGCTTCTGTTCGACCGCTAATTGACTCCACCGCGTGCCCAATATCCGGGTGACTTCGGAATACGGTATATCCGGGTACTCGTTGCGAACCTTCTCTCTGTTGTCTTGGAGAAATCGCACGTAGCCATTCAGAGGAGCTCTCGGCGCGTTAGAATCTCTCGCAGATTCGGGCGCTTTGCGTTTTCTACCTTTTGGCCAGCCGCCCTTCTTTTTCTAGATGAAATTCAATTTCACTCAGTTATCGTACGTATTATACGTCGCTCTCTACACATTCTCACATCTGCTAGCGACTGCGGTGTCCCCGGCTGGGACCCTTGCTCCTCTGAATCGTTGCCCGTGCGACCATGAATGGTTTCTCCTGACTCCGAGGAACCTCCATTGTCGCCTTGGAGGGTGGTCGACGCATTGCTCCTGCCAGCCAAAGCCTCTTGGTCCATTGCCCACCGGAGGGTAGCCACCACAATACACTAATGCCTATGTCATGTGACAAAATATCCCGGACAAGATTTAATATTGAATTCTTAGTGTTTACAATTCATGAACAAGCTTGCTATAAATTGTAATACTTAGTAAGCAGTAAGCATAAGCGGGAAAAACAGCATGGCGTCATACATATGACGCGGCGGTAAGATCTGGCTTCGCGAAAAATGTGTAACATCCCGGATGTAGACCTTACACCACTTCGTCGTTTTGTCAGTATGAGTGATGTCTTGTTTTCGCTATTGTCGTGGAGGGCGATGGAGGATTGTCTTCGGACCGATTGCAGTTGTGTTGTATTGTCTCATCGTAGCTGTCGTCATCCCATTGGCTGCCGTGGAGATGGCTGCGCGGGAAAAGCAAATTCTCTCACGAAGGATCGGGTGGTTTACAGCCGGTTTGCTCGTCGTTTTCACTTTGCCGATTAGTCTGTGGGACATTGGGTTTCATCTCTATCATTACACTTATCCTCCTTTACAACGACATATTATCAGGTTGACAGGAAGAGAAGATTGGGTGTGTTGGCATGGTGACTGATGGCAGATGCTGCTGTGTTGTAGGATACTGTGGATGGTACCTGTTTATTCGATATGCTCAGTATGTGGTGAATTATGGCTGAGAGATAGAGAGATGGACAGACGAGCAGACATCCATATATACTTACATGCATTGCACACACACACACACACACACACACACACACACACACACACACCACACACCACACACACACACACAGTGACACACACACACACACACACACACACACACACACACATACACACACACAGACACAAACGAGTAGTGCTACAGTCACAATTACACATAGAGGCAGACGTTCAGACAGATGGACATACATACATACAGACAAAAATACATAGAAGATACAGACAAACAAACAGACAGAAACTTTGTCACAGATGGCTAGGCAAACAGACAGACAGATACACAGATTGACAGACATTTATGATGAGTAACCTCCGACTGACTGTCTTTCCGTTTCATAGTGGATTGGACTTCGTGCCGATGCCACGCGTGTTTACATGGAGAGTCTCATTTCTCTCTACGAGGCATTTGTCGTGTACAGTTTCATGCACTACCTGACATCATACCTTGCAATGGAATACGACATAGTGGCCGTACTGGAGAGGAGACCTCAGACGTATCACATGAAACCGTTTTGTTGCCTTCAAGTATGGTTGAAAGGAAAGTACGTTTGTTGTCGATGGAAGTCTTTAGGAGTTTGTTGATATCAATTTTAGATTTTAATATTTTAGGCAATTTTGGAAGTTGTGCAGGTTTGGTGTTTATCAGTACACTGCTCTCAATCTTCTTGTCACTATTATTGCATTGTGAGTGAACTTGTGTTTGGTTGTTGGTTTGTCTACGTGTTGGTTGATTGTGTGTGTGTGTGTGTGTGTGTGTGTGTGTGTGTGTGTGTGTGTGTGTGTGTGTGTTACAACTAAATGGTCATGATAATATTCATAATGTTGTTGCTGGCAGGGCATGTGAATTTGCGGGCAAATACGAAGATGGCAAATTCTCAGGATCCAACCCGTGGCTCTATCTCTGCATCACAACCAACTTATCACAGATTGTAAGGCGGTATTTGACTTCTAACCTTATTGTCTGTCAGTCAAAGTGTGTGTGTGTGTGTGTGTGTGTGTGTGTGTGTGTGTGTGTGTGTGTGTGTGTGTGTCACTGTGTGTGTGTGTTTAGTGGGCAATGTATTGCCTCATTCTCTTCTATCAAGCAACAAAGAAAGAGCTGGAGCCAATCAGTCCATTTATGAAGTTCCTTTGTATAAAGGCAGTTGTTTTCTTCTCATTCTGGTAACGTTTCTTTTTTTTGTGTGTGTATCACATCTAATGATCTTGTACATCATGTGATGCTTTTTTGTGATTGCAGGCAGCGTGTTTTTCTTGATGTTTTGCAAGCTGTAAGTTGTAGACGATGAGATAGAGATAGTATGGAAATAGACGGAACCAGAACAGACAGACAGACAAATAGAGAGATGGACAGACAGACAAAACAGACAGACAGACAAATAGAGACATGGACAGACAGACAGACAAACAGACAGACAAATAGAGAGATGGACAGACAGACAAAACAGACAGACAGACAAATAGAGACATGGACAGACAGACAGACAGACAAAACAGACAGACAGAGAGACAGACATGTAGACAGATAGACGATGGACAGACAGACAAAACAGCCAGACATATGGACAGACAGACTGACAACTACACAGAAAGGTGGACGGACAGACAGACAGACTCACAGATTGACAGATGAATAGCAAACAGACGGATGGATGAGTGCGAGACAAACAGGAAGGCAAACAGTCTGACAATTGCGACAACATTCTACCTGTAGTAGTATTTGTGCCATTCTTGTTATTTGACAACATAGAGTAGGACAACAGAAAGTAGGACAACTGAGCTCTAGATGTTGTTGTGGGTTGTTGGGTTTATGTGTGCTGCTTTGTTCAACAGGCTGGAGCTTTAAAGGCTATTAATCCGGACAAGAATTTAACATGCGGAGCAGACTCCAACTGTGGCTGGAATGCACATCAGATACAGGTAGACAAGTTGTGTAAACAACACACACACACACACACACACACACACACACACACACACACACACACACACACACACACACACACACATACACACTCATGCAGTTGCAACAACAACAACTTGGTTGCTACACGAACGCTGATGAATGACTGGCTGTAAATCATCAAAAATGGATCAAACACAAGTATCAGTGATGACCTTGAATTACCAAATGCATGAGCACGCAGAATGCAGTCTAATCCTAGGGTTAGCAAGTCTTGTATATTTGTGTAGGAACTTATTATTTGTATTGAGATGTTCTTTGCCGCCATCGCCCATCATTTTGCCTTTTCCTATAAACCATTTGTAGACCAGGCTGCGTCTCGTCCGTCACTTTGTAAATCATTCTGGCTCATGTTTGACGTCAGAGACGTTCATCAAGAGACACTAGAGCATGCAGAAGACACGAAAATCAGACTAATGGAATATTCAAAAAAAATTCGAGGTTACACATTGCCACAAAATCAAGGTGACACAGAATCCGTTCCTTTGTTAGAGATGAGCACGGGAAGAGGCAAGGAAGGTGGCGACTTGAGGCATACAAGTTCACACCCGGTTGATATTAATAGATCTCCTACTTCTCAATCTGGAAATGATGGGAGAAGAAGTGATGGTGATGGTATGAGTTCTTTACGAGATTGTTTTGTGCGAGACTCATATCGCGAAGCACCGACAGTTGTTAGTGTGAAAGATGCAGTTCAAGGCAGAATAAGTGTGAGACAAGATGGCGATATCGATGACACGACATTGTGACGTCAGAGATGATTATGTTGTGTAGTTATTTGTGTAGTTTCTAGATATCAATGAGTTTAGTCACTTATGCTTTATGATTAGTCTATAGATTCTGAAATATTGAATTTGAATTTGTGTTTAATTAATGAATGGCAGCAAAGTATGTAGGTATGTGGTCACGTGATTTATATTTTAATGCATGAGTTGCATAAATTAATATATATTTTGTATATTTTATGTATTTGTATAGTTTGTATATTTTATATATTTTATAATAAATAGAAATAAATAAATAATAAATAAATAAATAATATTAAATATAAAATAATAAATAAAAATAAATAATAAATAAAAATATTCTGGGATCTACTCGGATCCTTCGTAAAGTCATGTCTTCTTTCTAGACAGCCGTGATGGTCTAAGTACTTCTGAAGCAGGGTTTGCTTCCGGTACTTGTAATAGACTTTACAAACCAGACTGATCTGGTTGAGCACGACAATAATAATAAATAAACAATAAATAAAAATAAGTTTGACAATTACAGTAGTAGGACAAGATAAGTATATGCTGTCGCTAACAAAGTTTTAGTTGCATACCATCCACCAGTAATTCTTTGTAAAGTATCAAAAATTATATTATTACAACGGTCTGGTATCCGAGTCGTTAGCTTAACGCGCTTTACTGCAATTAAGTTATCACGTAATTTCTTCAGCCAATGAGAGCATGTCAAACCGTGTTAGATTGCACAGCACGTGATGCGTCTTCACCAATCACATCGAATCGACGTCACTGCATGCCTTTACGTGAACCAGAGCAGAACACCACGCCGATTGCCAACTGCATGGCACGATGAACGTCTCGGAGAGGGTCACACTCGAATTCGGCGACTACTCGAAACAGCACAGAGGTAAATACAGGTCACAATCGTAGTGCGCGTGCGTGAATGGGTCCTAACACTGACTTACTCTTGTCAGCAACGCTCGCTGAATTGGCTCACCATGAATACCAAAAGGGCAGCTATGACAGAGCCGAGCAACTGAGTATGGAGCTGTGGCGGCATGACCCGGATAACACCGGCTGCCTTCTTCTTCTGTCATCGATTCACTTTCAATGCCGACGACTCGACAAGTGAGCGGGCAAAAAAGCGAAAGCGCTGGCGCGAATAACGAGTTTGAGTGAATTTGTAGAAAGCGTGCGGTTTGAGATACACACACACTCACCCATCGACATTATTCACTCACACTCACAAGATTCAGTGTCACTTTGCCTCTCAATGAGCGCCTAATTAGCGTCCATATCGTAGATATATCAACTGAAAAGCATGTCAATGTGCGTCCCGAGCGTTTCTCTCTTTCTCTAGGCATTCATAGGGCTGGCGCCGCATTCCTTTCATAGAGGGTGTCGCGTCGGTGTCGCTTCGGTGTCGCGTCATTTCCCTCTTTCTTTCAGATCCGCCCATTTCTCGAAACTCGCCATCAAGGCCAATCCACTTCTCGCCGAGGCCTATTCGAACTTGGGTAACGTGTACAAGGAGCGCGGACAACTACAACAGGCGCTAGAAAGCTACAGACACGCTGTCCAGCTGAAGCCCGATTTCATTGATGGCTATGTCAACCTGGCGGCCGCGCTCGTCGCCGCTGCTGACCTGGAGGGCGCCGTTCAGGCGTACGTGACCGCGCTGCATTTCAATCCGGTGAGTTCGGCGCACCTGTCGTCTCATTTACTTCGTTTCCGCGACGCTGATGAAATGCTAATTTGTTTTGGCTGCCTGCGGCGGCGGCTGTGCGACAGGATTTGTACTACGTGAGGAGCGATCTTGGCAACCTGTTGAAGGCGCTCGGACGACTAGAAGAAGCCAAGGTACAATAGTAGTCTGCAAGGCGGTTGAGGAGGCGGGACTGCGGGATGTGTAATCCGGGTATGATCGAATTTGGCGGGGAATCTGGAGGTCCCGGATTTAAAAGTGTATAAATTAATATTAAACTGTACAGTGAAAGTGAGCAGAAATTAAGCATTGCTGGCAAAGAAGTAACAAATGGATTGATTTATATGAAGTAATTGTTACTAAAATGGGCAATTCAGGGGTAACCGTACACTAGGGGGTAATTCAGGGGTGTATATAAGTTGAATGTATTTCTGTCACAGGGTGCCTTCGATTACTGTAACTAATGGGTGACGTCGGGTCGGGTTATTGGCACTAGATGAGACCATTTCGTGCAACTAACAGAACGACTTTTTATTTGGTAATTACTAGACTAGCAGCTGCAGGTGGACCCGACCCCGTGCGGTGGACTCAAGATCTGATAACGTCTCGAACCTTTCCTGGGACGTTCTCTGGTTGTTCGTTGGTTGTAAGTCGCAAATCGTAGATGCATGTGATGCTGTTGTATGCATAACGAGGGTCTATGGGTGGGTAGCCAATCAGAACACTGAGATCGAGGAAAAATTATCGTAAAATTCAAACGTACTAAAACCGGGTTGAACTCTGTGTGAGGCACGTTTTGGGGCCTTTGGGAAAGTAACGGGTCGGGTGGGAGTGTCCTTATGGGGGTACGGTAGGGAGGTATGGGTGGGTGGGTGGGGAAGGTAAGAAGGGCGGGTGGAGAAAATGTGCCTCGACAGAGTTATGGGTGCTAATGTTTATCTGCTGCTTATATCGTTGTGAACCTCGAAACTCGGCTATCTGATCAGCTACTTGGCCATTGGTCCTCACGTCGAGACACGTGACTTATGTTTGTGTCTGTTGCGTCGTGCAGGCTTGCTATCTCAAAGCGATTGAGACGCAGCCAAATTTTGCTGTCGCTTGGAGCAACTTGGGATGCGTGTTCAACGCGCAGGGAGAGATATGGCTTGCCATACATCATTTTGAGAAGGTTTGTGGTGTTAGGATGACGGATTGGTGGATTGTTTTATGTTTATTTAGTTTGTCTCTTCTTGTAGTTGTTGGCTGGTTGGTCTGTCTATGTGTTTGTCCATCTGTCTTTTATTTGTTTGTCTGCCCGTCTGTCCACCATGTGTTTGTCCATCTGTTTCTGTATTTGTTTGTCTGTCTGTTTGTGTGACTGTTTCGTTTGTCTATCTGTCTGTGCATGTGTTTGTCCATCTGTTTTGTATTTGTCTGTCTGTTTGACTGTTTCGTCTGTCTGTTTGTTTGTCCATCGTCTTTCTGTCGGTTTGCCTGACATTTCGTTTGTCTGTTTGTCTGTCTATCCATTTGTTTGTCTGTCTGTTTATTTGTTTGTCTTTATTTGTGTGGCTGGCTGTTGCAGTTGTTTGTAGCATTAGCTTCTGTGTGCAGGCTGTGCAGTTCGATCCAACGTTTTTGGACGCCTACATCAACCTTGGAAATGTCTTGAAAGAGGCAAGAATATTTGACAGGCAAGTCACAAGCTCACTCGACTAGCATCTTGTGCTCTTCATCCATTCTGTCTGTCTGTCTCATGCATCTGTCTGTCTCTTTGTCTGTCCATCTGGCTGTCTCTCTATCTGTCCATCTTTTAGGTTGGTTGATTGCTTTCCTGGTGACATTGACGAATGTTGGTTTTTTCATAATTCCAAATATGACTTTCTACTTTTTCTGTAGAGCTGTAGCTGCGTACCTTCGAGCTCTCAATCTCAGTCCATCAAATCCAATCGTTCACGGCAACTTGGCTTGTGTTTATTACGAGCAAGGGTATGATCTGTGACTCTCGTGTCTGTTTAGTGCAGCAGAGGTGTGAGTGTCTTTGTATGGTAGATTGATTGATCTTGCAGTGGACACATACCGCAGGGCTATTGAGCTACAGCCTCACTTTCCTGACGCGTATTGTAATCTAGCAAATGCTCTCAAAGAGAAAGGAAGGGTGAGACGCACGTGTGTGTGTGTGTGTGTGTGTGTGTGTGTGTGTGTGTGTGTGTGTGTGTGTGTGTGTGTGTGTGTGTGAGTATGGGGTTGTTCTTTAGGTCCATGAGGCAGAGCAATGCTACAACACGGCACTAACGATGTGTCCAACTCACGCAGACTCTCTCAACAACTTAGCAAACATCAAACGAGAACAGGGAAAGATTGAGGAGGCAACAAAACTATATGTGAAAGCATTAGAGGTAAGAGCATTCTGTCTTACTGTATGTATGTATGTATGTATGTATGTCCATGTGCCTGTTTGTCTGTCTGGTCATCTGTCTGTTTATTGTCTGTCCATCTGTCTCTTGTTTATCTGTCTGTCTGTTTATTTCTGTCCATCTGTCTGTCTATTGTTTGTCCATCTGGCTATTGTTTGTCTCTTTATTTCTGTCCATCTGTCTGTCTATTGTCTGTCCATCTGTCTATCCATCTGTCTGTCTATTGTCTGTCCATCTGTCTGTCCATCTATCTGTCTATTGTCTGTTTATTGTCTGTCCATCTGTCTGTTTATTGTCTGTCCATCTATCTGTTGTCTGTCTATAGTCTGTCCATCTGTCTGTTGTCTGTCCATCTGTCTGTCTATAGTCTATCCATCTGTCTGTCTATAGTCTGTCCATCTATCTGTCTATTGTCTGTCCATCTGTCTATTGTCTGTCCATCTATCTGTTGTCTGTCCATCTGTCTGTCTATAGTCTGTCCATCTATCTGTCTATCGTTTGTTGTCTGTCCATCTAACTGTTGTCTGTCCATCTGTCTGTCTATAGTCTGTCCATCTGTCTGTCTATAGTCTGTCCATCTGTCTGTCTATAGTCTGTCCATCTGTCTGTCTATTGTCTGTCCATCTGTCTATTGTCTGTCCATCTATCTGTCTATCGTCTGTCCATCTGTCTGTTGTCTGCCCATCTGTCTGTCTATAGTCTGTCTGTTGTCTGCCCATCTGTCTGTCTATAGTCTGTTCATCTGTCTGTCTGTTGTCTGTCCAACTGTCTGTCTATAGTCTGTCCATCTGTCAGTCTATAGTTTGTCCATCTGTCTGTTGTCTGTCTGTTGTCTGTCCAACTGTCTGTCTATAGTCTGTCCATCTGTCTGTTGTCTGTCCATCTGTCAGTCTATAGTCTGTCCATCTGTCTATTGTCTGTCCAACTGTCTGTCTATAGTCTGTCCATCTGTCTGTTGTCTGTCCAACTATCTGTCTATTGTCTGTCCATCTGTATTGTCTGTCCATCTGTCTGTTGTCTGTCTATTGTCTGTCCATCTGTCTGTCTGTAGTCTGTCTATTGTCTGTCCATCTGTCTGTCTGTTGTCTGTCTATTGTCTGTCTGTCTGTTGTCTGTCCATCTGTCTGTCTATTGTCTGTTCATCTGTCTGTTGTCTGTCTATTGTCCGTCCATCTGTCTGTTGTCTGTCCATCTGTCTGTCTATTGTCTGTCCATCTGTCTGTCTATTGTCTGTCCATCCAATGTCGTACATGTATTTACTTACCTTATTCGTTCTTAGATATTTCCTGAATTTGCTGCTGCTCATTCCAACCTTGCCAGCATTCTTCAGCAGCAGGGCAAACTACAAGACGCTCTTGCTCACTACAAGGAAGCCATTAGAATCGCGCCCGCGTTTGCTGACGCCTACAGCAACATGGGAAACACACTGAAAGAGATGCAGGACATACAAGGAGCTCTCAAGTGTTACACACAAGCCATTCAGATCAACCCGGCTTTTGCTGACGCTCACAGCAACTTGGCATCTTTACATAAAGATTCAGGGAATGTTCCAGAGGCGATTGCGTCGTATAGGATGGCGTTGAAGTTGAAGCCGGAGTTTCCGGATGCGTATTGTAATCTCACACATTGTTTACAGGTGAGACAAAGATGGTGGATATTTACTGTATTAGAGGGATGCATATCACAATACATTAGACTATTGTAGTGGAGGGATGCATCTCACAATACACTAGACTATTGTATTGGAGGGATGCATCTCACAATACATTAGACTATTGTATTGGAGGGATGCATCTCACAATACACTAGACTATTGTATTGGAGGGATGCATCTCACAGTACGTTAGACTATTGTATTAGACGGATGCATCTCACAATACATTACCCGTCATCTCATATACGAATTCTTTTCTCATCAGATTATCTGTGATTGGACCGACTACGATGCTCGTATGAAGAAAATCGTTGCCATCGTCGCTGACCAACTGGAGAAAAACCGTCTCCCATCTGTTCATCCTCACCACAGCATGTTATATCCTTTATCACACGCCTTTAGGAAGGCGATAGCTGCAAAACACGGCAGTTGGTGTGTCGACAAAGTAAGACCCAAAAATGCATCTCATCACACGTCTCTCTCATACGAAATCATGCTTGAAGGTTCAAGTGCTTCACAAGGAGCCATACGAACACAGTCGAGATCTCACTGCGTCAGGAGGTCGTCTTCGTATCGGATACATTTCCTCCGATTTCGGAAATCATCCCACGTCTCACCTCATGCAAAGTGTGCCGTCGAGTCACAACGAATCGAAAGTCGAGGTACGAAGCATTGCACCCAGTGACCACACCCACACATCATTAATGTTTTATAGGTTTTTTGTTACGCTCTTTCTCCTGATGACGGGACGGCATTTAGAAAGAATATTGCGAAAGCAAAGCATTTGATTGATCTCTCACAGGTTGGGGAGTTAACCGGGTTCTTGTGTTGATATCATTTGGTGATGTGTTTGGGGTAGGTTGTCGACTGTGGGCAGGCAGCTGATCTTATTCACTCGCATGGCATTCACATTTTGGTGAATCTGAATGGATACACGAAGGGAGCAAGGAATGAGGTGTTTGCGCTGAGACCAGCTCCGATACAGGTATGCAGGCGCGCACACACACACACACACACACACACACACACACACACACACACATCCACCAATCTGTCTATCTATTTGTTTGTTCACCCACTTGGCTGTATGTCTGTCTGTTTGTGTCTGCCTGTTTGTTTGTTTGTCCATTTGCTTGTCTGTGTCTATATGTCTGTCCATTCGCTTGTCTGTGTGTATGTATGTATGTATGTATGTTTGTTTGTTTGTCTGTATGTATGTATGTCTGTTGTATGTCTGTCTGTCTGTATGTCTGTTTGTATGTCTATCTGTATGTCTGTCTGCCTGCCTGTTTGTTTATTTGTCTGTTCGTTTGCTTGTCTGTGTCTGTATGTATGTATGTATGTATGTATGTTTGTCTGTCTGTTTGTTTAATGAATATTCATGCTTGTGTTCTAGGTTATGTGGCTAGGATACCCGGGCACAAGCGGCGCCACATTCATGGACTACATCATCACCGACCGAGTAACAACTCCCTTCGAGTACCGCGACCACTTCAGCGAGAAACTCGCCTACATGCCCAACACCTTCTTTATCGGTGACCACGCCCACATGTTTCCCCACCTCCTACAAGAAGGAACCGGCGAAGACATCACAGAAGAACGAATAAAACAAATCACGCAATCGAACCCGCACTACACGCAAACCATACCAAACGACAGTGACGAACACTCAGCACCTCAAGTCGGTATCGTCCCCCCTGCGGCACCAAACGTCAACAAAGGATTGACAGTGAAGATGTCAGGGGGTGAGATATACCCACCCATTCTCCCCCTGACTCTCCGCGAACACTACGGGCTTCCGGACGACGCGATCATTTACTGTAACTTCAACCAGTTGTACAAAATTGATCCTGCGACGCTCGTCATGTGGCTCAACATCATCAAGCGTGTGCCAGGCAGCGTGCTGTGGCTGCTCAAGTTTCCCGTCACCGGCGAACCAAATATACTGAATGCGGCGGCGTCTGCGGGTCTCACATCCGGTCGTGTTGTGTTCTCGCCTGTCGCACCGAAGGAGGAGCACGTGAGACGAGGGAAAGTGGCGGATGTTTGTTTGGATACGCCACTTTGTAATGGGCACACGACAGGTTAGTAGGTCGTGCAGCTCTTTCGGTCTGTTGGTCTGTGCTTCGTCTGCCTGTCGGTGTGTTCGTTTGTTCGCTGTCTGTCTGTGTGTCTGTCTAATTTGTGTCCATCTAATATGTATGTGTGTATGTCTATTTGTTTGTGTTTGCATTTGTCTGTTTGGTAGTTTGTCGGCCATCTGTCTGTCTTATGTCTGTCTTATGTCTGTTCATCTGTCTGTCTATGTTTGTCCATCTGTCTGCCTTATGTTTGTCCATCTGTCTGTCTTGTGTTTGTCCATCTGTTTGTCTTGTGTTTGTCCATCTGTCTGTCTTGTGTTTGTCCATCTGTCTGTCTGTCCTGCTTGTCTGTCTGTCCTGCTTGTCTGTCTGTCTGTCACTAATGATTGTCATTGATCTAATGATTTACATGACAGGAATGGATGTATTATGGGCCGGTATTCCCATGCTAACTCTTCCTGGTGAAACACTCGCATCACGTGTAGCCGCCTCACAACTCATGACCCTCGGATTCCCAGAACTCGTTGCAAAGTCAAGACAAGAATACGAAGACACAGCAGTTCAACTGGGAAACGACCCAAAACGGTATGTTTCAAGTGTATTGTGAGATGCATCCCTCCAATACAATAATGTAATACTAGTATTGACCAACCCTTTCTCCACATTCCAGGTTGAAATCTTTGAAGGCAAAGATATGCCGTGCACGCGTCTCGTCTCCACTCTTCAATGTCGAGAGATACACACAAGACCTGGAGAGCGTCTTCTTCAAGATGTGGGACAGACACACAAACGGATTGGAACCCGACCATCTCGTCGACTGACACCACCATGTCAACTGACCTCATGGCTGCTGGCCAGATGTAGATACAGAGACACGACATAATCACATAATTGCTTTCTTTGTTACAATTTGGATGAGGATTTTATTATTGGTGACGTAAGTCAGATGAGATCCGTGTTTATCATGCACACTTACAAATGCCTCGTTCATGTCCTCCCGTCTTCCCATCATCTGTTGACTGCTTTCTTGAGTTTCTGTATCCATGTACCAACCCAAGGGTTTCAGTGTTCTCACCAGGCTGTGTGTGTTGCAATAGCACAATGTACACCAGCAATAGAGTGTGTCACTTGTTCAGCAATCTTCAGCCTTTACTTGTTGTTTCTTCCTTGTGGTGACGATAAGCTGCGTCTGATGGAAGTCGAGTGAGTGACTTCAGTGTTTTTTTTTATAAAGACGGATAAGAAGCTGCCACGTTGAACAGAGCAGTTAATCAAAATTAAATGTTGGTAACAACTGATGCCCTTGTGTGGGGCCTCACCTCTCGAAAATTGGGAATGACTGCCAATTCAACAATACCAGTCGACTGCACAACAAATATAAATCAGACAACTGTATAGTGAATTAATTAAGTTAAAGAAAGTCCAAACCTTTTTCGTGTTGTGAACACACGCGCGCTATGTAGTTCGCGTGACCACTATATCAGCATACGATTGGACAGTTGCCTAAACGTCACACATTCCCGGGCGTGTGCATGTTCATTGAAGCCGTCAAGTCGGAATTGTTTACAGCGAAGATCAACCAGCAAAACAATCTAGAATTAGATCTCCAATATGCGCGCTTGTGTTTGGATTTCCAGAACAAATTTGTATGACGAAGGTATTGAGAGTTCGTACAGTCAACATACTCTATTAGCCTCGACCTCCCAGACTCGTGTAGCGCCGATTCAACGATTTTGAATTAGCGCTACACGGGTCTGGGAGGTCGAGGCTAACACTGGACCCAAAATTATTGCCGAACTGAGGGAACTGGAAGAGATATATGGTTGCAAGTTTGTACGTGGATGAGGACGAACCATCAGGAGGTGTTGGTCTGCACGAGGTCCCTACTGTTGTTTGTGATCTTGCATGTCTGAAAGTTTTCTGTGTGGAGGGTAACACTCAATGCCATTGCTGTTTGATGAGCTAATGTCATGTCAACCGCCCAGTACTCTTGTGGTAGTGGAAATGTTGAGATGTGGTTTGATACAAGCGACTTTGCGACCTGCAACATTGTGAAACTGTGGAGATTGGATTTATCATTCAACGATCTGCAGTCTTTCGAAGATAACAACACAGGGACGATAGGAGAGTTAACAGTCTTGAATGATGTAGAAAAGCTGAATTTGTCATACAACAGAAATCTCCACACATTTACGTTAGCAGATCTCACCAAGTTGAAAGTGTTGGGTTTGAGTTTCTGTAACATACGGCAGCAACAAGTACAAATGAGTGGCCTCCATCATCTAGAGACACTGTATTTGTCATACAACAAACTAGGAGTATTTCCTACATTTGCATGTTTTCAGCGGATGAATTTACAAACATTGAAGTTACGATACTGTGATTTAGAAGAGATACAGTCAGAGTTGATGTTATTTAACATTTTCTATGAGCTGGATCTTATAGATAACAATAGATTATTGTGTCTTTCTAACAACATATGGAATGGACTGAACTTGGAGACATTGAATCTATTGGATTGTGGTATATCAAGTGTACCCAATACAGGTAAATAGTAGTATTACGTGTGAGTGTCATGACTAGAGAGATACGACTAATTACGTCATCCTAATATATATAAAGCTCAAATTGTCTGTCTGTTTGTCTGTCTGTCTGTCTGTCTGTGTGTGTGTGTGTTTGCAATATGCAGCCAAGTCTTTTGTCCATTCACAACCAAAACCAGCAAGTACACTCGGCATGTAAAGGGGAAGGTTTGCGTAAAAAATTCAAAAAATTATGCACAGGGTTCCCTCTAGAGGGGTAACCCCCCGCGTAAAATTTCTTGATGACACAAACGCTACACATTCCATTTCATTTGAACACACACCCACACCAGTCCTGTGTAGACTATACGTGCCATTGTTCTTTGCAAAGCTTCAAGCAATAGAATATTTCTTGCCGATTGCAGTGCTATACTCTTCTGGTGCTTTCGTTTCTCTCCAAATTCTGATCGCATTTGCACCAAATCCCACCTACCCATTTTCTGTACCAAGCGCTACACGGGGAGTGTGTTGATTTCTATCGAAAAAATTGCGAAGACCGAGATTCGAATTCATTCAGCATATCCGAGACCTCGCAACAAAGATTACACGTGACGTGTCCACACACGCTCAGACTGCGTCTTCAGTCAGAACACTACAGTATCTTGATTGTACAAAGGACTGAACATGTATGTATCTAGTATACAATCTTTCCTTAAACGACACTCATCATTACATTTTTGTTCATTTTCAAGCGCCAAACACATTGATTGCTTATCTCTATCAATCATGTCCAGTCTGTTTGTTACTAAACAGTATGATGTACTTGTAGTCAATGTGTATAAGCTTTAGTAGGTTGTTGATGTGTGAGACCTCTATGTATGATCGCACTCGTGCTCCTTAATTCTAAAGTTGGAGTGCATTCTGTAGCACTTTCCAGGTCATTAGGATGACTTATGTCTGAATCTGCAGCTCACGGTCAACTATAGTGTTATACCAGACCCTCTAGCTGTCGTGGCCGTGTCCAGTGTGTCACAACAACGTCAAATGACCTCAGGTCCTGGATTTTGATATCTACAACACGTAACATGAGAGAAGTCGTATAGTGTTGTTTCCGTGTTTGAACTATGTCCGGCTGATCTTCAAGAGCCATAAACGTACAACTTACTACATTCACGGATTGGAAAGCTAGCAATTCTTTTGGCTTTGAAACTAAGACAAGGTGGTTGCAAGCTTAATTGTTGTCAAGGAATGGTGTAAGACGTGCTGTAAGTATTAAGAGAAATTACACGAGATTATAATTTGAGAAGGAAAGCAAATCGTGACGGCTCCAAGTTGTCAGTGGTACAGTACTGAGTTCGTGACGAAACACACTGTTACTCACCATTTTGGATCTTTGGTAAGACTAGCCTCCCTACTATGTTCTACCTAATATGGGAAGTGTAGTGCTACTAAATCTGCTCATGGATTAGGATGGTTATATTTAACTAGTTCACATGTCATGGTAACCTATTATATTTACTAAAGTAGCACATGTAGCAGTATAGATGTGTCTATGTAATCTGAATTGTTGTCATTGTATGTGTGATTTAGAGTGACATCACTCTCCTTAATTAAACAATCTAGGAGGGTGATTTGTCACTCTTTTTCAATTTTCAAATGTGAAGTGTGTCTTCTCTCTCTTGTAACGTTTGCATGATGTTCTAACTAGCAATAGGTTTGGTGTGAAATGTCAAGTGATGTGGCCAGCATGTGTGTATTGAAACGTGTCATTTATTTGAGGAATTGATGATTGAATGAAATATGTTATTTGTTACTTGGTATTTGTTTCTACAAATGCACACACATACACACACACACACACACACACACACACACACACGCACATCCACACACATTCATGTCATTTGTTTGTTTCTTAATTAATCAAATTTGATCATTATTAACTTTGCTACATTTACATGTTTATTTCATCAAATTTTAATGTTTATAACAGTTTTTGTTATCTCTATTTGTAGAAGTCAAAATTAAGATAATTGACCTACGGCATACTTCTGTCACTCATCTTCCTAAGAAATTTGTCTTTAGTCCTAAACTTGAGTACTTGGATGTATATAGATGTCCACTAGTGTCTCCACCCATTGAAGTGTGTGAACGAGGCATGAGGTTTATAAGAGAATATTTGGATGAGCTGGAAAGGGAGGGTGGAGTACGACGTGGCAGAATAAAGATTCTAGTGATGGGAATTACAGAGGCAGGAAGAACAAGCCTCGTTGAAGCACTGGAGAGTGGTAACCCATTTCTGGCAGAACCCAATGAGAGAACTATAGGTGTGGAAGAAAAGGTGATGAAGCTGGATGATAAAATAGAATGCAAAGTCATCGACTGTGGTGGTCATAAGGTTTACTGCACAATGTTTTCATTGCAATATTGGAGATTTCCTGCAAGTTTTGTACGAGAGAAACAGCAGAGCTCGCGTTGCTATTGTGGTCAGTAAAGTTGATCTGATGGTCGACATGTCAAGACAAGAAATGATTAGAAAGTGGAATGAACATCTACACACTCATCTACGTCAATTCCTGGACATGAGACGAGTTCAGATCAAGAGAATGGCAGCGAACATTGCAGTCAGTGATTTTTGTGAAAGCAAATTCGTGT
Source organism: Corticium candelabrum (assembly GCF_963422355.1). Lineage (NCBI taxonomy): Eukaryota > Metazoa > Porifera > Homoscleromorpha > Homosclerophorida > Plakinidae > Corticium > Corticium candelabrum. The sequence continues at coordinate 7,823,169 of NC_085098.1, read as the reverse complement.
CAAAACGTCTTCAATTCTTTGAATCCCAACGAATAACTGTTGAAGAAAAGGCAATAGTAACAAGTGCAGCAACACACGAAGGAGTGGTCAGTCTAAATGATCGTTTAAGAGAATTGTGTGTAGATGAACGTTTACTGCCTTTACTGCGCACAGAGTTGCTATCATCATGTGTGACTGTAGAAGACAAGTTGGTTATACTACAACCTCACACATCTGTCCTCATTACAGATGTCTCTTATGCAACGCAAGTGTGTGTAGAGCACGGCCTGCAGCTGACAGAAGAAAGGTGTTTTGAGTTACTAATCTACCTGAACCAGGTTGGAAGCATTCTGTATTACTCGTACCAAAAGACTTTATCACAAGTTCTCTTTCCTCTTCTACCATTTGTAGTCAATGTATTGAAGGCTGCATGTTTTCAGACACAATCATCATCTTTTGGAGTATGACTATCACTTTATTGAGCATACGTAGCCACCCAGCAGTTGAGGAAATGAAGCTTGACTTTGTTTCTAATGGCATTACGAGGGTGTCTATGCTGCTAGCGTTGTGGAGTGAGTTACACTTTACTGCAGATCGTCATGTGGACGTGTTTATTAAGCATTTTCTTGCTCTCGACTTTGCTTATCTCACTGGCTTATCAGATGTTGTAGTTCAGGAACTGGCGACACCCTTGGTAGACACGAGATTACATCAACTGTCTCAATGTCTACAGACACACTCAGCATGGTAGCAGTTCAGACAGACGGTTGCAAGGAACTGATCATTTGTAAGCTAAAAACAACATAATGTAGGTTTGCTGTTGCCATGGTTACTCAATGATGAGAAACCAGATGAGATGAGTCAACTTTGGTGTGAAGATCTATCAGATGGAGTGATGCTAGTTGTGGTCAAATATTCATTTGCATATGATTGTCATTTGGGTCTGTTTGAGCGACTGTCTGCTCGTTGCCATTGTCATTCTAATTATATTCTTCACTGAAGCAGTGGACTGCTGATGTGTTATGGTACGGTGACTTTGCTTTTCAATTGCAGCAAGAATACTTCACCTGGCCTTATATGTCTCAATGCTAGAGTAGTCAAGTCACATCACAGTGTGGGCAGATTGTGGCATGTTCTTCTGTGTTGTGTGTCAGATATGGAGGATCTTCTTCAGTCTATTCCTGTTTCTCTCACTGATCAATCCATCTGCAGTGGATGTTCTTCTACCACAAGTGGAAAGTCTCCTCTCAATCGACCTAAACGGTTTGTGCCAAATGAAAAATGGGACCATTTGCTGTAGAAGCTGTAGCTGGAAATTACAGTGGGAATGTTAAAGCACGTACACACAGTCAAACAAGGTAAAGAACAAATACAAATAATGTTTTTTGATAGACAGAATGTGTTTTTGATTTAGTGTGTCCAAGTGTAAAAGAAGGTATTCCTCACTCTCAGGTTGTTTCACTAGAAAGTGGAGCTTTGGTGGATCAAATGGACCTCCACCAGATAGCAGCAGGTATAGGAAAGTGCATGGTGGCCTAAACTAACAAGTATTATTGGTACTGACCAGTCCACAGTGTCAGAGCTGTATGAAAGGAATTCTGACCCTAGTTTTATCCCTGCAACAGCATCTCATGTATTGCATGAGTGGCAAGAGTCTAGAAAGAATGAACTGAAGGTATGTGAATTGTATGATATGCTCTACTGGTTGCTCACATTCCATCTGATCCACAACGGCATTTGAGTGCATGATGTCATGTCACCTGATGCAGCATATGGATTAGAAAAATCTAAAGAGACAGCTGCACGTGGTGAGATATTAAGTCCAGCTGACTCTGACATGATCACTCCACTCATCATAGAGAAAGTAGCCAAACACGTTGGAAAACATTGGCATCAAATTGGTATATACCTTGGTGTGTCAGATGACGTGCTGACTGAATGTGATCAACCTCTGTACACATTGAAACAAAAATTGCATAAAGTTTTGTCAGCTTGGACAGATAAGAAAAAACAAGCTACAGTTGGTCAGTTGTTGTCTGCTTGTGATAAAGCTGATGTAGGTGGAGCAGTGAGGAAAAGCCTGACTCACCACACTGAATGAATTTTTGATACGTATAAGGGTAGATGTGTTTGGTTTATAAATTTTACTTAAAATGTTATCATATAATAACAATTGAAGCTTTGAATAAGTTTGTACTGTGGTGTTTCTGGCCTACTCCAGCTGCTATGGTTAGACCTTTCAGTGGCCACACCTAATCATAATCAAACTTTTTAAAATTAAATGTTTTGTTGTAAGGTGTCAACTTATCAATAAACACCATGCAGTTACTGTTTTTCATGTGTTACAATAATCAGCTTGAACTTGAAGAGCACTTGAGCATCCCATGATTACAATGTATGATGAAGTCCCCATAGCTATGGCAAGCGCGCGTTATCGTTATCACGTGACCATTAAATAACTTGGCATGTGTGGAGGGTAAGCGACACACTCGACATTTTCTTTCTGTTTATACAGTTATGAGAAACACTGTGATTACTTTATTACAGCTGGTTAGAAATAGAGCCTGTGACGTCACTTAACGCGCGCACTTCTGTTTCCTAATGGCTTCAGACAACGATGCAAAGAAGGCCAAACTAGAGTCTCACCTTCTGTATGCAGAAATCAAAACAGTGGAGATGCATACGGGCGGAGAACCATTGAGGATCATCACGTCTGGTTTCCCGGATGTTGAAGGTTCGACTGTGTTAGCGAAGAGGCGCTATTGCAGAGAGAAATTGGATCATTTAAGGAAAATGTTGATATTTGAACCTCGTGGTCATTACAACATGTATGGTGCCATCCTTGTTGAAGCAGACATAAAAGAAGCTGATTTTGGAGTTATTTTCATACACAATGAAGGTCGTTAGACTAATTGATTTTAATTAATTAATTAATTGTCATTAATGTATTAATAGTGATGTCATTGATATGTTGAAGGGTTACAATAATGATGATAATTATAACAAATGTTGTGTGCTAAACTGTACTGTACAGTGATGTAGAGTATGGAAATTGCAGCAAAGGGAATGAATGACAAAGATAGACAGACAGACAGACAGACAGACATAAATACATACATATAGAGACAGACATACAGACAGAGACATGGATAAATACATACATTCATAGGTTCATAATGACAGACAGACAAACGTACAGTAGACAGAGACATAAATACGTATATATAGAGACAGACAGACAGAGACATGGATACATACATGCATACATACATACAGACAGACAAACAGACAGACAGAGACATGGATACATCCATACAGACAGACAAACAGACAGACATGGATACATCCATACAGACAGACAAACAGACAGACTGACAGAGACATGTATACATACATACATACAGACAGACAGACAGACAGACTGACAGAGACATGGATACATACATACATACATACATACAGACAGACAGACAAACAGACAGACAGACAGAGACATGGATACATACAGACAGACAGACAGACAGACAGACAGACCCCGGATGTGGCTTGAACATGCCAGGTTTTTTAACGTGGTCTTCGGTTTCATCTGTATTTCTTTTGAACAATGTTTGGTTATGCCTGATCATAAGTCTGACTTTGAAAGTTGTCCGGTTGTTTACTGTGCCTTCAAAGGCCAGATTCAGCGAGTTCTTTGTCATATCAGACAATCTCACGATGCTAACGACATCCCGGATTTGTTTGTCTCTCGTTTGAACCTTTCGAAGTGTCACCATTGCTCAAAGTTGTTTGCGAAACTTGGGCAACATCTGTCACAATGCAAGAAGAAACTTTCCTGCTCGACCGTTGGTTTTGAATTTGAATCTGTTTCCAGCCAATGTCCTTCAAATCCATCACCATCTTCAAAGAATGCTCACACCTTACCTACTTTTGAGGCGCCTCTAACCCGTGGTGTGCTACCAGAAACTTATACGTCTTCTGCTTCTCCTTCACGGGGAAACTGAAGCGTGGGAGTACATCCGGTCTTTATCATCAGAGAAGATCCTCAAAATGATTCCAGCGAGAACGGTGCAGAAGATCAAACCTGCTATGAAAGCTAACTTCCTGGATTGCTGTTCAGTAGCCTTCAGAAAGATCAGAAATGACCCAACAAATGAAACAGGCTGGAAATTGCTGCTGCTGATACCGCGTATGGTATTACAACCGCTTACAAGGGGCGGAAAAGCAAAACTATCTGTCATGCAATCCATGTATAAGCAGTTCCGTAACTTCCAATGGGAGGACTTACTGTCTAGCGGTAGAGAAGACACGAAGAAAGGGAATGCTAAAGCTAACTCCAGACATCACGTCAAGAGAGCTGCCCTAAGTCTGGTCCGATGTGGTGAACTTTCAAGAGCTGCTCGTGTTCTTACAAGCTCAGGATTAGCTCCAGCTACTCCAGATACAACTCACAAGCTTGCTGAGAAGCACCTATCCGGGTGTTTGACATTCCGGACATGCCATCTCCGGACATGCCATCGCCTGCTATGCATATCAGTTTGTCAAAACAACATATGTTTAATTCCATCAAGAAATCACCAAGAGGCTCAGGGTGTGGCCCATCAGGATGGGGATATGAACACCTAAAAGTTATTGCTTCCGACACAGTTTCTGCTGAACAGTTGCATTTTGCTTTTTCTTGTATTGCCAATGGATCAGTCCCTGTTTCAATTGCCAGGTTGTTGTCCTCAGCACGGCTGATTGCTTTGCCCAAAGCCTCAGGAGACGTTCGACCAATAGCTATTGGAGAAGTGTTCAGAAGAATTACTGCAAAATGTATTTGTGCACAGATGAAAAGTGAATTTCGAATTTCTTTTCTCCTCTGCAGCATGGAGTGTCAACAGAGGGAGGAACAGATCTTCTTTTACACCATATCCAGCTTCTACTAGAAGCCAACAATGACTGGATTGTTCTGAAGACTGATGCTAAAAATGCCTTTAATTCAATCAATCGCTCCCATTTGCTGCAACAAGTGATGAAATCTTTTCCTATCTTGACAAATCATGTCATGCAAATGTATTCTGGGTTTGGTCCTCTGGTCTTCCTACAGAACAACGTCCCTGTTATTTTGTCATCTCAAGAAGGCATCCATCAGGGAGATCCTCTAGGACCAGTTCTGTTTTCTTTAGGCATACAACAAACCCTGGTTGATTTGCAAAGCAATTTCCAAGCAATAAGAGTGCTAGCTTATCTTGATGATGTTTTCTTAGTTGGACCAGCAAAACATGTCCTTGATGCTTTTTCCACTCTTCAACCTGAATTTTTCAAAATAGGATTGGAAATACAGCAAACAAAATGTGAAATATACTGTTCATACGACAAAGAAGACACCTTCTCTTCTGAATATACCATACCTGTTTCGAGTGAAGGCATTGTGATACTAGGAACACCAATTAGGAAACGTGAATATGTTGCACGAGCATGTTCCACTATTGCAGAAAAGGGAATGATCTTTGTAGACAGCTTGTTGACTTGGATAATGTGCAAGCATCCATGTTGCTTCTTAGATACTGTCATACCACACGGCTAAATCACTTAGCAAGAGGAACGTGTCCAGAAACACTGGCACAGGCAGCTACTATCCACGACAAGCAAACAAAATCTACCTTCTCTTGTTTGCTAGGAAATGTTGACATCACTGGAAATATGTGGAAGCAAGCAACGTTGCCAGTAAGACTAGGAGGTTTTGGTATGACTTCCCTAAACGAAGTGGCACCCTTTGCTTTTGTTGCCAGCTGGGCACATTCTCTTAAGCTATTGCCTGATCGCTTTCCTGTTCTTCAAGATCAAGTCAACTCTCTGGTGACATCATCTAATCATGCAAGTGATATTGGGCTAACTTTAGAACACCATCTCAAAGATATTTCCACGTTGTTGGATTTGTTGCCTAACACAAAAAAGTTGCAACATTGTCTAACAACAGAATATGTACAATCGAAAGCAGATCAGTTGATTGAAACTGGTTCTAACCGAGATGCAGCACGATTGCGTTCAATTAGAGGTAAAGGAGCAGGAGCATGGTTAGATTCCATTTCATCTTCAGAGAAGTTTGCACTTTCATCTGGCAATTTTGTCTTGGCGGCTTCTCTCAGATTGGGTCTACCTTTGTCTTTACCACCTTGGGCCACTAAATGTGAATGTGGAAAGTCACTAGATGTTGAAGGGTACCATTTACTAACATGCAAAATGGGTGGAGGCCCAGTTTGGTCTCACAATTCTGTTGTTTTGTGCTGGTCTGAATGCATGAGCAGTCTACAATGCCAGCATCAAATTGAACCAAAAGATAGATATACAACATCCAACAATAGAGCAGACATTGTTGTGTTTGACTCAACATGTGGGGGAAATGTCGAGCTTGATGTGGCCCTTGCTCACCCCTGGAGCCAGGACATTCTGCGAAGTGCAGCAACTACGGATGGAGCTGCAGCAAGAAGAAGAGAAGACATCAAACATAGCAAATATTCTCAAGAGCAGTTGCCTGGAGGGTACGCTCCTACCCTTATTCCACTAGTTTTCGAGCACTTTGGTGAGTGGGGAGAAGAAGCATCAACGTTCCTCAATAAACTTTCCAAACTATATAGAGATGAAGAAGGAAGAAACAATCCCTCAGATTTTAAAACACATTGGAGAAGACGCTTGTCAGTACAACTTCAGCGTTGCAATGCCTCGGTGTTGGCTAGAAAGATGATCAGAGTAACATATGGACAGAATACTGACCAGAGTTTAGATGTTGTTCAACTTTCAATTCAGTAAACTAAATTTCGGTTTGTAGGCTCCGTAGGGGAGCTTTTTAATGCTACTTGCTATTTGTGTAATTGTAATTGTAGTTGTGACACTTGTTGTTCATTAGCTGTTACTTTAGTTTTGCCTGTATTAGCTTTGATGTATAAAAATATATGAAAATTTGACAGAGACATGAATACATACAGACAGACAGACAGACAGACTGACAGAGACATGGATACATACATACATACATACAGATAGACAGAGAGGCAGACAGACAGACAGACAGACAGACAGACAGAGACATACATACATACTGACATACAGACAGACATACAGACAGACAGACAGACTGACAGAGACATGAATACATACATACATACATACATACAACATACATACATACAGACAGACAGACAGAGACATACATACAGACAGACATACAGACAGACAGACAGAGACATACATACATACATACATACATACATACATACATGCATACATACATGCATACATACATACAGACAGACAGACAGACAGACATGTATAAACAGAGACATACATACATACATACCTACA